>NW_017566995.1:404274-531428 GCF_001661265.1 Saitoella complicata NRRL Y-17804
GCACTCGAATAATAATCGTTCCCATAACGGACCCTTAATGGGAGTATGGAATTCATATCCCCCCACCTAAAAAGTATGGAAATTCCATAACGGGCGACTCCGTAGGGTTGATCCTCGAAGACCCTTAATCATTGATCCTCAATCTCGTTTTTATTGATGTGGGATATCTTATTCTCCTGGAACGAATATCATTCCAGGTCAAATAAGGTATTCGTGTACCATGAATTGGAATTCCACTCTGCTTGAATACTTTCCCACTTTATTCGCGTTTTTCGTAAAGTCGAATGACTTATTTGAGTGCTTTTGCTGAAAGTGGAATATGTTATTCCATATTTGCGCAATCACGAATCAGGTATTCGTGACAGTCGAATTCGGGGGGCCCGTAGGGCCGGCAGGGCTTGCCTTGTCAACTGAATGGCCAACCGATAGACGTTGATGACTACATGATCAAGGAGACTGTCGAGGTTGGGGTGACAGAGTGGGTTATCTTCGAAGGGGTCGTGGGGAATACAAAATCCTATCTTGTATGAAGCCTGAAGTAAATGCATAGCATTATCGAGCATTTCGCCGAGCTTTGTCGTGGATTATACTGAATCAAAGCATGAGTTTGAGCTCATGGATTCATGGACCAACGTTAAACCGAGGCCATTGTGCCAGAAATGGGTATGAAATTGCTGGATCGCAGCATGGATTAGGTCCATTGTCGTATCATGGATTACTATCGGCACAGATCACTCCTTGATTGTGGATTACGATTCATATGCATTTGCACTGTTCCTACACTTCCTATGACATACTTTGCTTAGAAACTTGCCCTTATGTGTAGTCATATGCGATACAGATCGAATCATGTGATTACAATAATGTCTATATATGGCAGAAGCCACTGTGGGTTCAATACAACAAGACAGTTGTGTATATCAAGCCTTCAATATCTCAAGACAAATAGACGTTATTTTGGCAATTTCTCAGGTATTTTGCTGTGACTACTTCTGATCTATGATTTTATCTGGGTTTGTAATCCATGACATTCTTAATGGGTTTAATTTTTGATAATGTCAAGGATAGTCGTCCACAATTTCTAGGATTTCTGCCAAGTCCGTAATTCCACAATGAAGTGCGTAATCCATGTGTAATTCCCGACTAATCCCCGGTTTGACATGAATTACGTACTCTAGGGCGTACATGTATAGTCGCTACCTGCACATTCCACAAAAACACTGCGGTCTCAGCTTCCTTGACATCCATCATAGGCCATGTACTTTAGACTTGTCGGCTTGATTCACGCGCGCGGTATGATTTGACATAATCCTCGAAAATATGAGGTCTTCTCCTTGATGAAATCGGGCTTGATCACATGAAAATCAGGGAACATGCCAGAAATGATTGACAAACGCGCAGTAAAGTTATTAGGCTAGAAGAGTGAGATTACCAAGTAAAAGAGATAATCGCATTGTGACATAGTGTCCAAATAGCTACAGTAGCAGTCCCTTATGGTCCTGTTATCAAGGATGTTAGCACAAGCTTAATTGCCAGGAGATCTTATTCACACACGCACGTCATGATTTTAGCATCATTTTTGTTTGCGCTTTGGCACATACCTGTTCTATGACTGTGCAGAAAAGCGGACGCGTAAGCCACAGGGCACACCGCGTTCAAAATCTTCCCAAATCTTTACATGCATCCATCAAGTATTTTAGGTCAAGGCCAGGTGTGAATGACTTCTCCTTGCAACTGAGCTTTTGCTAACATCCTGGGCCATGGCACGATATCGATGGCTCATGATCTTTTGGTTGACAAACCGTGGGATTGAGCCCGATCTCATCATGGATTATACCAAAGATAGCCATGGATCATGAGGAATTCCGCTGTGGATTATGACAGACTTTCTCAGGCGAATGATGCACGTTGCCATGACAAAATGGGGTGTAATTGACGACAAAAAATCACGGATAGATGAATCGTTATGGTTCTTTGGGGACGTACGACGTACATACAACTCACTCCTGGCTGGTTGGACAATGGTCTCTGGGTTGCTCTCGAAGTGCACATTGAAGAATTTGGCGGCATGGGTTGCTGTGCACCTCACCCTAAGAATATCCATACGAGAGCGTTGTACCAAAGCCCTGCATACTGCTGTGTGCAAAATTCTTGACGCGCATTTTCGTACATGCGCGAGACCCCTGTAACGGTAACATAAAACACCTCCAAACAGCTCGAAAAAGGGTCTAGGAAACTCAGTAAGGGTCGAAATGCTTGGGAAGATATGTGCCGATGTCGACCGCGACAAGGTAATCAACCAATATGCTTCTGGGAAGGATGTCTACGAAATAGCGACCAACATTGAGAGGTCTCCTCGCACAGTTTACCGAATTGTGAAGAGATTTGAGGAGACAGGTCTTACTGAGCGTAAGGGCAACTCAACCTGCGGGCGCAAATCGGCTGTTGACGAGTTTCTGGGCTCGGTAAGTAGACTATTACTGCTCATGGGTACCACCAAGGGCATGACTAAATGACCGCAGCAAATCAAGTACCTGTACGACAAAAACCCTACCCTGTATCAAGACGACTGTGCTGAGTTCCTCAATGATCAATTCGCTACATCTCTATCGCGCTACCATGTCACCCGCTACCTGCAAAAGATTGGATATACCCGTAAGGTTTTGACCTTACGGGCAGCCCAGCGCAACCCTATCTTACGCGCAAACCATGCCATTGAAATGGCTGACTATACTCAAGAGCAGCTGGTATTTCTCGACGAATCAGCCGTGGATGAGCGCACGGGTTCACGGAAATTTGGATACTCACCAATAGGCGCCCGCGCTATCCAGGAGAGGGTCTTTGGACATTCGACACGTTGGAGTGTGCTGCCGGCATTGACTATTGAAGGTTTGAAGGCGCTGCGGATCTTTCAGGGGTCCTTCAATGCTGACCGATTCGTCGAATTCATCGAAGAGGACCTCCTACCAATCGTTGGGCCATTCCCTGGTCCAAACAGTGTCATTGTGCTTGATAATTGTCGAATTCATCATGATCCAAGGGTTGCTGAACTCTTAGTGAACCAACATGGCTGCCGCATTGTGTTCTTACCGCCATACTCACCCGACCTCAACCCAATTGAGCTCTGTTTCAGCATGATGAAGGCCTGGATGAAGCGCAATAACAACGACCCTGACGCCCGTCTCGACCCTGCCTCATTTATTCGCAAAGCGATCGACTATATCAATGCAGATCTCGAAAAGATCCGCAATTTGTACACGGGCTGTGGTTATGCGCTGACCGGCATGGATTTGCGCCAATATGTTGATAACAACCGTGAAATGGCCGCTCGAGCGGCTGAGCGGGTGTAGCTATCATTCATTAGTTCTTCTCAGTATTTTCATGAATCAAAGGAACATTTCGTTCATTATTCACGTACTTGCCGTTCTCACGGGTCCTTTCCCTAACAAAATGGCCGGGAACTGCCCCACCTACGTAGCATGCGAGTGTAGCTCACTAGATTACGCTCCTCTGAGACAAGAATTAGGCACGCTAAGGCAGGGCATGATGCTTTGTCAAGGATTATGCACGCTCAATACCTGCGTTAGCGTGCACAAACCTTGACAAAACAGCATGCCCTGCCTTAGCGTGCATAATTCTTGACAACGTCGTTTCGTGCTCGAGTACAGGTTTGCAAAAGAATCAAGCATTGTGGATTGAAAAGCAGTACAGTACGACAGAGATAACTATAAATCAAAGCTTTCGTCAAACTCCTAGCTTTCGTAGACCTCGAAGGGTGTCTCCTCGAGGCCTAGGGGACCCCTAGGCTTCGATTGCTGCTCCCGCTGGATACCTTTCCAAACGGGCCACCATTTGCGCATAATCCTCACCCATCCATGCTTCACAGGCGGTAGGCCATTCGGATCGATGTTCTTGAGATCGTCCAGCACTACTCCATTGTCGATAATTGCATCTCGAACCGTCTGGCAATCAAAGTCGATGTATTCCGGAACTTTGGTCTTGACATAGGCTAGAAACCCGTCCAAATCATCAGCAGCCGGCCCTTGAAGAGGGCTCGAGCCCCTGAGCATTTGCGTGTCAATGGTTGTTGGGGTAGGGGTCGGAGTAGGCTGACTTGAGGGAGTAGCGGCAGTAGATCGAATCGAGGTGCAGTCACTGGTGTAGGTAGTTGAGGCATACTGGACGAAGAGTGCCTGCTTTCAGGTGTTTCCGACTGATCTGTCGACTTGTATGGTTTGAGCAACTCAGCGAAAAGGGGATCATGGATGGGTGGATCCTCAACGGTAACCCCATGTTCTTTCGCGACCAAGTACTTAGACCATAGATTGAGGAGATCATTGGATATGTATCGATGATAGCCAGAAAAAGGATGAACATAGCAGTACTGCTGGTGGTGCTTGGCGCATTTGTGCTTAGCCTGTAGGGTCTGAACAGCAAGGATCCTTTTGTAGCGTTGAGGATCATTCGCAAGTTCATTCGAAATGCCCTGGAGAGCAGTGTTGGTAGCACTGTGCCTAGGTCGAGGGATGAGAGGCTTTCGGGCCCTGGACTGAGTCTGAGAGGGGTGCAACGGGGTTTGCTGGTCGAACTCGAATTGAGAAGCAGCCCTTGTAGGGTCGTAGTGTGTTTCGATTAGGATAAAAGCTGACCATTCGACCTTGGGTGTGTTGCGCTCAGTGTGGACGGCATCAATGAAGCCTTCCCAGTCGTCCTCCGTTCGTAGTCTGCACCATGGTGCATCCCGGCTCCTTCCACGGCAGACTTTCCAGCTGATATTGGGCTTCAGGGAGTATTTGTTGACGCCTTCGACGACCATATGATCATGACGGAGCTCCTCGAGGGCGACATCGATCAAAAGCTGCTCTTGGTCGGCCCAAGACTTGACTGGATTGACCGTCCAGTGTGCTTGAGGATACCTGTGGTTCTTTTGCCTAGTGACGAGAACGAAGACCTGGAAGTCGTCGAATCTGCTGATAGTATCAACCGGCGCGTCTTCGTCTTCGAGTTCGATGACTGTCTTAGGCCGTTTTTCCCTCCGGACTGTATTTGTAGGTGGTGGTGAGGCTGCATCTTCGAGGAGACAGGAGGGCGGTTTGGGGGTACGAGACGATGCCCTGCGCTTATACGAAGCCTTAGCAGCTCCTTTCAGCTTCCTTGGAGGCATTTTCAAGGTTTGGCGGCGTGTTTGGTGGATTGGTCGTGTCCTGCACGAATATGCGGTAAAATGATGCGCGTCAAGAATTTTGCACACAGCAGTAGCACAAGACCATCTTAGTACAGCTTAGACAAGTGCAGTCACCGACTAACCCCTTTACGTATACGACGAGAGCAAGGTTCACGGCGCGAGCAGAAAAGAGAAGGCCTGGGATCATGGTGAGAAGAGAGCGGTGGAGGATCAGGGCGACCCCGGCAGTAGAGCAGAGATAATCGGGACGAGAGCTACTGTTACGGCAATGCACAGCAGAGAAACGGTAACGGTAACTGTGCGTGAAGAGTTAAGTAGAAATCTGTATCCAAATATCTTACGCTGTCCCTATGCTCCTCCCCCCTCCTCCTTCTCTGGTGGGCGCGATGCACGCAGTTGCAAACCCAGATTTAAGAGGTTAGATATTCGCCTTGTGCTACAGTGAGTATTGTGCTGCAGAATAAAAGGTCATACACGCCATCGCGCTGCGGCGCATTGTTTAACGCCTCACAGCGGTCGATACGATAGGTAAGATCGCTTCGCCCACGCTCAAATAACTAGAGCCACTTTTCCTCTGGATTGGCCTTGAACTCCTCATATCCAACACGGTTGAAGAACGACACTTCGGTCTCGTTTGCTAAAGCATCAGGAATCAGCTTTATCCCTAAGTGCTGGATGCTCAAACACTCACCAAAGCCATATTCAACGAGTTTTTTAGATTCGTCATCCAACATCCAATGCTCGTTATCCATGTTGATAATGAGATTCATAGTTTTTGTTGCGTGAGGCTGAGTGTAGATTTTTAGGGTATCCAGTTCTGCGACACAAGAACGGTACGGTTTCCAACCTCCCTGTTTTTGCACCTCTAAACAATACATTAGTCGAGCTGTTCCGATGTTCCCCAAAACAGAACAGTTACCAGACCGAACAATCTCCTTCAAGTCGCCTACGGTCATTGCCGTAAGATCGACATGAGGAAGAATCATGTTCTTCACAGTACGGTGAGGAAACGACTTGATAACGCGGACCGTGACCACGGCATCGGTGACTATGCACAGGGTGTGTAAGGTACAGTAGATACACTCTGGACAGAGAGCTCACCTGGTCTTGTTGTAGATGTCAGGGGGTCAGAACTCATGATGATGGAAACGTCTGTCTGTTCGAGGTCGGAGATGGAGCCGCTTGTAACGTAGACTCGAATTCGCGCGAAACGGTGGTCACGTGCGCCAGGCACTGCTGAGACCCAATTTCGATTCGGAGTACGGGGAACACAAAAAAGTGTAGGAAATCTCAATTACCTTCGAGTCGGGGCTGATCAAGCACAATCCGCCATGATCAAACCATCTGGCTGTCCGAGATGTCTGCTTGCTGCTCGCGGAAAGCTGCGGAACCTGCCGATACAGCGGCAATCATTCTCTAAAGCTCGTCCGCTGTTCTTACCTTTAGGAGGGCTGACTCCGGCGATGCTTGATTCACATTCTCTTGATTTCCCTTACAGTGCTGCTGGAGTAGAATCAAAGCTCAACGACGTATTCACGCAGCGATCTAATCCAGCACTTCGCCCACTATTACGAGCACTCTCTAACAGAGATAAGGAAGCAGTCTGGCAGGAGTACTGCGAACTTGCGCCAAAACAGTTATCGCAGGGCACGGGAACAACACAACTCTCAAAGGGAGGCCTACGACATATGTGGCGTACGGATTTTTCTTTGGTACTGCTGTCATTCCGGCCTAGACAGATGCTAGAATGGAGTCCAGACAAGGGAAGGGTCCAAAGTTGGGATGATGAAGGGGAAAAAAAACGCTTCCTGGAGAAAATCCAAGTGGTACGGAGTCATATGGAGAGTCTTGGATTCACACTCGGTACTCAAGAATGGACACACCTCCTGGATTGTGCTCGTGCTGTGGGTGACGTTGAGCTCGCCCGTCAGTTCTGGCGGGAATTCAAGCAAAGTGAATGCACACCCAATACATATCTTTACAACGCCTACATCGCTGCTGTGTGCGGCACGGCCCATGGATTCACTACTGACTTGTGGAAGGCCAGGGACTGGCAGAAGATGAGGGACGCGGCCGAGTCATCGCTCGAGTCATCGCCTGACCCTAGCCCCGGTCACACAGTCGCGAGTCTTGTCCAAGAAATGCTGAAGAACAAAGTTGCACCGAACGCAGCAACCTATGATCTGCTGATCCTTGCGAAGGCCAGGGACGGTGACATCGAAGGTATTACGAACATTCTTGAGGGTATATGGGGCGTTTCTCCTCATAAGAAAACTTCGCATAGTACAGAAACACTCGCCAATAGCGCAGACAGCCGCGTTACGGATGTCCTTCCAGCGTCGGTCAAGTCCAAACGCGATTTGCAAAAGCGAGGTAAACCCCAGGGTTCCCGCCAGCCATTTTCTCCACTTTGGCCCACGGCTCACACGCTGCTGTCAATTGCTACTGCATACGGCTACAATGGTAATTTACCAGCAGCAATCTTTGCTGTCGATCTTATGGCGCGCACTTACAATATCAAGATTACGGCTCCCATTTGGTCGGCACTTTTACGTTGGTCCCATGTTACGTCAGCTCTCTTTGGGGGCCCAACTCCGGCTACCTCGACTCGCGCTCTCTGGGATTCTATGCGATCACCCCCATACAACATAACCCCGCAAGGTGGACAATGGACTCTTATGATCATGAATGAACTTTGTAGAGGAAGAACTGATGCGGTGGAGGAGTTGTTGACAGAAATGCTCTCGAGGAAGTTTCTTGCAGCTGCATATGGCTTGTCAGAGAAAGTGCCGTTGTACGTTGAAGAAATCTGCCGAATTCACGAGAGGAATGCTAGCAATGCGGAATCGCCGGAAGAGGCGGACGTTCATATGCGAAAGAGCTTTGCGGTTTGGAGGAAGTGGATGAAGAAGGCCCCGAGGCCACCTACTTTGGCTCCTCTGCTGGAAAACACACAGGTTGATGCGACGTCGTCGGTGAATGAATCTTTGAACGCTGGTACGATCGAGGATGCAGCGAAGCCATAATTATGATAATAAAACATTTCTGTACGGGTGTCAACTTTGACAACCTTTGTGAGCAGGTACTCTACTCTATGCGCACCCCTAACCGGATCATGTTTGCAGCTGTAGGCATGCCCTTTTGTAAACCATATGTAATCCAACAAGTAGCTAGGGCTTACGCTGAGTTCGCGACCAGTTCCAATGCGAAAAGCGATCGCACGAACTCCGAGCATTCCTGGCCCTTCGACTCATGCTTCAAGAAGAAGCGTATTGCGGATTTGTGGGATGCGGCGAACTCCCGGGCATGCTGAATGAGACCCATGTGTTGCGTGCCAATGCTGAACAGACAGCAAAGAAGGACCGACAGCATTGGTTCGAATAATTGGCGGTATTTTTGTCGCGCGTCTATGGGAAGTTCTACAGAAGAGATCAGTATATCATTCTTGAATCCTAGGAGATAATTACCTTGTATATCAAGCTCCGAATTCAAGAAGGAGGATTGAAGGAGCCGAGCAAAATTCGTCTGAGAAATTTGTATAGCACCCGCCTTCGTCATCGCGAGCCGTAGTAGCAAGCTCATTTTTGATCTGTACTCGGTCAATTCGTACGCTGAGCCTAACAAGAGTCAGTTGAGCTATTGGGACAGTAAGGCATAAGGGGTCACCTCACCAAAATCAGGCCTCAACAGCGTACTAAGTTCTTCTTCTGAGTCTTTGATGGACAAGATAAACGCCTGCAGGTAATTCCGGCGAACCAAAACGTCCAGAACTTGATTGAGTCGGTATCGTGCATCCGCAGCCGCAAGGGCTTCCAGTAGCAAAAAGGCCATGACTCGGCATGGCCCGCCGTTTTGCACAGCATCCTGGCACACGACTTCCACGAAACGCTCACCAGCAGCTTTAATGATCCGGACATTCCCTTCCGCAAGTTTGCTTCCTTCCGGCAAAGTCATGAGGTACTTGATATACTTAACAGCGATGGTGTATAGAGTCTCCCGGGCTTGCTGAGTAGCAGACGGACTCACGATACATTGCGTTACAATCCTGAAAGCCGATTGAAGACGTTCATCACTCAGAACAGAAGCTTCGTCGTTGTTTAGGAAGCGGTCTTCTGCAACTGCTACGACCGTAAGGAGAGCCTCAGAGAAGGCCTCCAGTATGGTTTCATTAGTAGATACGTAATGTGACAATCTCGGTACGATCTCCTGGATGAGCTCCAGCGATGTGCGTTCACGAGCATGATCATCCATCGCCGTCAAACAGTCTTGCATGAGGATTTTCACTATTTTCACCCAGTTTTTAACGCAATGCACTTGGGCAGCCCGTATTCCTCGGGCGTAATTTTCTTGTATGAGGGCTCTGATATCGTTGTCCCTTTGCGTTTGCATATTGGGTAATTGCGTAGCGAGCGTAGGATCGACATTGATAAGGTCGTTGATCTTGAGTGAAACGATTGAATAAGCTGCATGGTAGTCAAAAAGCAGTAATCCATCGTCGGAAACCTTTTGACATGCATCCAGAGAAACACTTCCATACCTGTCTAACGCCGTAAGAGGCGTTGGTGTATCAGATATGTCCACCTCGTGATCTAGAAATTCAAGGAAGTCAAGCAAACGCAAGCCGTTCCCAACATAGCTTCTGTTCGGAATGAAGTGGTAGTCTTGACCGTGTGGAGTTTCTGAGACGTCTTTCAGTCCGATCAAGGCTCGCAGATAACGGTGCAGCTGCGACAGAGAACCCTGTTGGGTCGCCGTGTACAGTTCTGCGGCGAGATACTGTAGTAAGTACTGGCGACGTCTTAATAGGGAGCCATACATCGAAAAGAGATCGATTGAATCATTTCCATTCGCTTCTGCTGCAGCGGTAAATACCTCCATTGTCATACGGAGTTCACGATCTAATCTCTCCGTGAAGAAGTCTTCGTGAGTACGAAGATAATTCAGGACGCAGTCAGATGTTGATGATGAACCACACAAATAGGAGACGATCTCCATCGAATGGTCAGACAAATGCATGTAGTGAAGCGAGGAAGGAACTTGTTCCTCCAACTCACAACCTTTGCGGATGAAATCGAGGAGCAGGTGAAAGACTGACACCCCGGAAGCGATGCCACCCCTGTCGGTAGATAGCTTCAGCAGCCCGGTGCCCTCGGCAACTTCGAAGCCCAAAATCATATGCCCTACAGTCGCGGACGTTTCCTCTTTTCGCAACGATCCGCTAATAAATTTTAGTATCGACGTCCGAAGATCCTCACGTTCACCAATGGCCGCGACTGACGCTTCTCTTTCTCCTTTTGGCCGCGGCGCTTCTAATTTGTTCAAGAAGCCGAACACGATCTTCCGAGATTCGTCCACAGTATCCAAGGCGCTCAATAGCCTGCTCTTCACCCCGTGACCCGGCACTGTAGAGAACATAGGTAGTTCCTCAACCTTCGACAGAATTGCAAGAGCAGAGCGAGCAATGTCATCTCGATCC
The DNA here is from genome assembly GCF_001661265.1 of Saitoella complicata NRRL Y-17804. Lineage (NCBI taxonomy): Eukaryota > Fungi > Ascomycota > Saitoellomycetes > Saitoellales > Saitoellaceae > Saitoella > Saitoella complicata. The sequence goes on from NW_017566995.1 coordinate 414,936, forward strand.
GCACCCACGTATAGCGCAGCATGGACGAGGAAGGGCACGCGGTAAAGAATACTGCTTTCGAAAGTCGTGATCTGCCCGTGTCGCTTCTGCAATCCCACGGATTGTGTCTGCATTTGAGGAAGAACCGCGTCGATGAAGGGGGTCTCCACATCCAGAGCAAGATTGACTACCTTCAAGGAAGCATTGACAAGTTTGACGAGCGACGATGCACGCGGTTCACCCGCGATGGCCTCGACACCAAGGCTTGCAAGATCCAAGATCAACGAGCAGGTCCTTTCATTCAGAATGTCATACAAGACACGTGCTCCCGGATGCGAAGCGACATAGGTTGTCAACGTGGAGGCTTTCATTGCATTGCTCACGTCGATAACACGCAGATCAGCAATGCTAACGAGATTGAGATTGTAAGAGTCCAAGCAAGTCTCGATGAAGTTAATGCAAACTTCGTATAACCGTATTTGCTCATTCTGCGACAATGCACAAGACGACACGTTCATGAGGATGACATTAATGACGTAGTCGACGTACGGATTAACGTCAGACGTCCTATGTGACCTTCCAAGGCCCTCAGGGAAAGGGAGGCTGTCGTTTAAAACATCCACCTCAGGGTTGGGCTCCACGAGTTTTGTCAACAGATCAATAAAGGCCATAACCTCATTCGGGAAGGTCAAGATTTGCTCAACCCGCGACTTCGGACGGCCAGTGCTTCGCCCAGCCCAGGCGGATGCTGCGGGTAAGTCTGCCAGGAAAACCCAATGTTCCAGTGCCTGCCAGATCACGTCTTTGATTGCGCGGACTCCACCGAAACAAAATCCGGATACTGCACGTAACAAGGCTGCTTGCAGTTCGCCAGAAGGACGGCACCCGAGGAAAGTGAATAGCACATCAAATGCCTTCAAATCGAGGTTCTCGTACATAGATATGCGTGCGGTCATAGAATACTGCGTTACACGCTCCAGCAGCTGTAGATATGCGAGCAGCACGGTCTGCGATTCACTGTCGATTTTCAGGTGTTCGCCTTCGTCTGTCATTGCAATGAAGCCTCGGCTGCTACTCATTTTGGGGCGAGGCGCCAATCGTTGCGCGTAGTGCTGCAGAGCATCGAATATGTGTTTCCAGGTAAAGTTGAATCGGACACGGGAGGCGGGACCCTTCAAATCTCCATCTTCGGAAAGGAACGCAAACAACGCCGAGCTGGCTTCTTCGCCAGTCGCGATGCAAGAAAGCATGTGGGCGAATGCGCATATCATAGATGGAGTCTGACACTTCAGGCCCCAATCTAGAAACCCGTAAAGATTGCTGTCGTGATCCACCCAGAACTTCTCTGCAGCATTTTTCCGACCATCGTATAGTTTGGCAATCACGTAGAAGAATGATTCAAGATCGTGATTGATTGGCTCAAGGGGGGGTGTCGGACTGAGTGGCTCATCCTGCTGCTGACTATGCGCAAGAATGAGGTCTTCCTCTGCAAACTTGATCTCTTTCAGGACATCTGCAACATTGCCAACGAAAACATCGATGAAGATTTCCAACTCCCGACGGAGAAGACGGCTCATATCTTCGGAAGACACTAAATCTTCTTCTCTAACATTTGAGACCGCGCCGACGACCTGTTGCCGCATCAGGCCGATCAACTGAACCTCTAGGTAGGACCTGAGGCCCGAGTTATTCACAAAAGGTAGCACTCGAAGAGCGACCAAATCGAATGCAGCGTTCTTAATGGCCGTTTTTGTAGGTGTCAGAACATCCCGCGCATAGTCGAAGCTTGTAGCTGTTTCGGCATCGTACTTGCACCGTCCAGTTAGATGCGCAGTCCAATGAATTTGTGCGAAAGATAGTAAAGATGCGGGTGACTGTGCCTCATTCGCTTGTCGCTTGTTCATAACAGACTCGTGAACCGTACGCAAGTGCCTCCCGGCCAGCTTAGCGTCACGAATCATGTCTGCTCCTTTCAACTCCTCATCACCTATGATAACCCTTAGGTAAACCAATACGGGAAGCAATAGATGCAGGACAGTGCTGTTTTGGGCGGTCTCTGCCAGCTCAAATGCGGTTTGCAGTTTCACGAAATCTGCCACTGACAAAAGCCCGCCAACTGCTGCGTAACAGAGTATCATCCCGTAAATCTCATGTTCTCGTAGTAAACCCTTCCTGCGTAGCTGTAGTATGTCTGAAAACCCTTCTTCTGCATTCTGTCCAAGAAACACTCCGCGACGGGTTGCTTCCTCGACCTCGTTCAGTTGGTCTCGTATAGATGCTGCATTATCCAGGCATACAGTCGGAAGACTTTCCTTACCGGCGTATAGCTTAGGAATGAAATCATACAATAATTGACGCACTGTCTTGTATGCTGAGCTATCCACTGCACAAGCCAGAAGCAACCGGATACACTCCAAGCCCACTTCACGCTGAGAATGGAAAATGCAGATAGCGCTCTGGACATAGGAACGGTCGAATCGGTGAGCATGTTCGGCGGCGCACAAAATTAAAGCCGCAGCTTCAAGCTCGTCAAGCTTGAGCTTGTCTGATAGCGCAATCGATTCCGTAACGAAAGCATCGGTAATTCTAGACGTCTTTCCCTGAAGCGTGATTATCTTCCGTGCGCCAGCTATTGACTTCGCATTAACCTCTGGATCAAGGAAACAACATGCCGTGACGTACCTTCGTGTAGCTTTTTACGACTTTCCTCGCTCTTGGGAGGCTGGTACAGTGTCTTTCTAAGCTCTGCCAAGCAGGCTTCAAGCTGTGTAATGAGATCGCCAGCGAGAATTCGTTGGCCGTCGGCGAGGCTGAGAAGTGTATGGTGAAGGGTCTGCGAATTGAGCGATTAGCTGTGCCGCCCAGAGCAATTGAGCAGCAGGCACTCACGGCCACTTCATCTGGCAGGCATATCTCCATGACGATCAGCGACCAGGGTTGACAGGGGCTGGATGCGGGAGTCGTCTTTGTTGTCTCTGCTCGGTGTAAGCGCTCGCGTCCGCATGGCCCCTGCAGTGTGCCCTGACGTACAACAGGGGTCCAGGTACCGCACCACCCCGTACGTACGCCGAGGAAGCAGGAGCACGGACAGCCGTGTATGCGTGACGCCCTCTACCGTCAATGCCAATAGCCGCAGCTGGCTGATTCCCGCCACACATGTCTGGCCAGATAAACCTGTACAACATCTACAGCTTGCTGAAGAGCGAGAAGCCGAAGGACAGGACTGACGGACTTCAGCATTTACGCAGACTGCTTCGACATGGGAGGAATGCCGAAGCCCTCAATGATAAAGGCTATCATAAGCTGTTCGAGGCATTGTTTCACATCGTTGTTCGTGAAAAAGCACAGTACACTCGCGCGAAGGGCACAGCCAAGGCAACCGTCGCAAACCGCCTGCAACAATGCGGGCAAACATTGCGCGCGGCGGTTGACGTTGGTGTTAGATATTTACGACAAAAGACAGTGGAAGCCATCATCGAGCATATATGTTACACTTTGCCGTCTGCTGGGGCTGGTCTGTTTGAACCAGTCAGCCTGGACTACTCTAAGGCCTTAAGATGTATCCTTTCATACCCACCTCATGCCGAGCACTTTACTACGACACGTTGGACAGATCTGATCGACTTCTGCTGTGGCATCCTGCGGGCTCCCATGGAGGAAGACGGAAATGGTCAAGGAAACCCGGATTCTCACGCTAGCGAAGACGACTTTGACAACACCCCCGGAGGTTGGAGAAACAGGTCGTACCACAACAAGATAAGATTTGAAGATACGCAACTCATGCAGTGTTTACAAGGTCTGTTGGAGACGCCAAATGCTCCTGTTGCGGCTGTCGGTCAGCTGGTGGCCGATTTCCTTCTTCGGTTCTTGAATTTCTACACGACAGAGACCAGCGCACATATCTTCGCAATGCAAGCCTTGAACAGGACGTTGGCGTCGATCTCGGTGAACAACATTCGTCTGACGGATCGAGTTGCGCAGACGTTACTGCCACTGATCGCCAGGCTTTGGACTACCAAAAGCGCAGCACTGAAGGAACAGTTACTGATTACGTTGATGTACACATACCCATACCTTCATCGGCGCATTCAATCCCATGCATCATGTAGAGAGGATGCAATGCATTTGTTTGAATCCATGTGGGCAGAGCTGGTGGAGCTCTTGGATCGTGATCGATTACAGTTGCACGACCTGGACTACCGTTACGACAGTCTCGAAAGACCGGAAGCACGAGCATTCCACTCGTTACGCAGCCGCTCTTTCAGCTTGCGTGCGTCTGTTGATCCCATTGCGACTCGAGCTGAGCAGGCCTGGGGATGCTTGCAGACCATAGCGGCTTTGGCAATCGCCATGGACAACGAGGAGGCTTTGGGCCTCCACGACGAACGCTCGAGTGCAGGCGACGACGACGCTGCTCAGAAACGCCGCAAAGTCACCGAAAGCCAGTTGAGTTTCCTTGTCTGTCAAACCCGGCATCCCTCAAGTCGTTTAAGAATTGCCGCACTCCAGGCTATTGTATTCGTCTTCGAAGCTTTGGAACCGACAAAGGCTGGGGTTTTGGACATGGGTAGCTTGATCCACGACCTAGCATTGTTATGTGGGGATGACGATGTTCAAGTTCAATGCTGGGCTGTGACTTGTGCTGCTAGCATTGCGCGCTACACCACTCTTTTGCGGAGGCTGAAGTCGCCAAATGCTCTCTCACAGCTAGCTAGTGAGCCAGAGTGGAGAATCATTTGGTCGGTTTGTTGCCGCAAAATCACGGCTACAGCTACTTGCAGAGCAGCCTGCTACTTTCTATCTACGGCTGTCGAAACTTCAGTATTGGATGACGAATTCGTTGTTCTCGAGATCGAGCAAATACTAAAGACAATTGACTTACAAGGCCCGGCTCAATTGACGGATACGTCGTGCACCCTCATCGCCAGAGCTCTCGACATCACGATCAAGACGGGCACAGTCCGACGCTTGCGTCCTCAAGAAAAAATCTTGCAATGGTTCGGTTCATGGAACCCACTAGATGGCATGGACAAGCGGATGTCGCAGACCTACCCGCGGCTTTTAAACGCGTCTCTGGTACTTGCTTTACTCGAACGATGTCGCCAAAGTTCCGGGTCTTTGCCGCAAACCCCTGCTGGTGCTAATGACGTCCCTCGTGGTGCTATCGGAAGAGTTTGCTTAGAGTTGGCTGACCGACAGGATTTGCTGCAGTATTTGCTTCTTGCGTTTGCCGAAGACAATGACAACCAACCGCCGTTGTCACAGGAGCTGATTAGCACGCCCTCGCATAGTCTTTCGTACAAAGTCGATCCGGAACAAGCAATCTTGTTCGATACAGGCCTAAGGAAGATCCTGATCAAGGACGCCCGTGTCATCAGGGATAATCTTCGATCTTTCCTCGAGGAGGATCCTAATTCTTTGACACCGGAAATAATGTCCCATGTGCTGGAATTTGCGCTAATTACAGCGATGTTGGCTGTCTCCATCGACTCGCCCAATGAGGGTGCTGCAGGCGAGCTAACAGGCCTGGTAACCTGTATTTTCGAAGATGTTGGGTCTTTCTTGAGGCTGGACAATGCGAAACAAGTGCATATTGATATGTGTTTGCTGTCGCTCAATCAATGCTTCATTCAAGCGAAAGGATCAAGCGTACCTACGGACGGTGCTGCTTTTCGTGCGAGGTTGGACAATGTCCATTTTCTTGCGGATGCATTCGCGCATCTGTCGAGTATCATTGAGTCTCGCATGAAAGTGCAATCGGACAACGAGCCTCATAATGGGCTTGAGCCTGACTACAATGACGGCGAGGATGATGATGACATGGATATGGCAGTGTCTAGCAGCTCGGGGCAGCATTCGGATTTGAAAGACCTTCCCCGGACTGTACTCAACGTGCGATGCGCTCTCGAGCGCTGGCGGACCGACATGTGTATACGGCTGCATATGAATTCCTCAGTGGATGTACTCGTGTCTTCGCAATGGAAGGTAAGCACGTTCATGGATTATATCTCAAAGCTGCCAAAAGGTCGTGTGCTGTGGGCGGAAAGTTCTTTGACAAGCTGTCTCCAGGCGAACGGAGAGCATTTACCCGTCGGCGCGATCCATGAATTCCTTGAATATGCGGCATCGTTGTTCTTGTCAGATTACGATTTTGAGCGCTCGGAAGCAGTCATCGTTTTCTTCATCAACACGTTGGAGGTCCTGGTCGACATGTGGACGATGGAGGATAACGACGACATCATACACACTGTCTATGAATGGGTGGTTAAGATCACGCTTGATAAGAATCTGGCATCTTACGTGGTAAGGCGGAGACTGGCGGCCTTGCTAAGGAAGCTACTCTCTGCTCAACCTCATCACCATGGTACCAGCAATACAGGGTCTACGCGCAGTCGTTTCATCGAATTGCTTCGAGACCGCGACGCCAGAGTCACACATGACATGTCCGCCCTAGTGGTTCAGCTTTTCAGATGTTTTCCTCAGGGCGATCATGTCGTGATATATCAAGATATCATGAAATTCCTCGAAGACAACGAAGAAAACCTTGAGATGTTCTCCATGCGTGTCTTAACACTTTGGCGCATTAGTATGGCTTCTGAAGCTACGCGTAAAGCTGCAATCTACAACCTCATTGAGCTTGGTAACTTCGGTCTTAGCAGACCTTATGTACAACACGCTTTGCAGGGTATCGCTGGAGGCTGTGGTGTTGAAAGTTCTCGAGAACTACTGCAGACGTATATTTCCCAAGTGATTTACAGCTGGATCCAGTTAGAGGGCTCCATATCCGATTTTCCTTACGCCATTTTTGGGTACAAAACCTTGAAAGATTGGAGCACGACCTACAGAGAGGAGTTAGGGGCACAACTGCTGTTGCATGGTGGCATCGCGGCATTCATTGAGTTGTCTCAAGGAACTCTAAGGGGTACATTTGAGGACCTGCTTCGGGTGTGTTTTCACCGTGCTATGGCTTATGGTAAGCTGCACAAACACAGTGAAGCAAGTGCCATTCAACCTGACAAAGCGGAGTCTATATCCATTGAAACGCTTTGTGCGACAAGGCTGCCCGACTTCAATTCGCTTTTGGTTGAACGTTTTGATGACACGATCGCCGTCATGCTTTATTCACTTCGTGAGGAAGGGTCATCGTCCAAAGCCTTCTATCAATCATCATTGCCTGCGGAAGGTCAGGTTATGGATAATATCTGTGGCTTAAGTTGTTCAGATTGCGTTCTACCCGAACCTCCACGGCCTCACTACAGGGCACGGGTCGTCATCCGTGCTATTTCTGATCTATGCCAACAGGCAGCGGTTTCCCCAAATAAACTCTGGACACCTTCACGTTTGGCATATATCCTCCGCTTCTTGATGTCTTCTGCCACAAAGGCGTCTAGCCCTACCGAGCTGTGTGTGCTAATAAGGAAGCTCCGCTTTCTGGCAAGCATGGCCGGTGGAGCTATTGTTCAAGGTTATCCGCTCGACATGCTCCTTCACTTTCTCACGGGATACGTGCTTGTTCCACTTTGCAGCAAGGACGCCATCGGAGTTTTACAGTATCTCATCTCTCATTCGGTACATGGAGACATCGTTACTCCAGTTACCCTCATCAGGGCCACATCCGCGCTGGTTCGTGCATTACGTGTCCTGGAAGCCACGGACGCCGGCACCGAAGTGGTACAAACGTCGAACAAGTGGTTGAAACGAATAACACAGATTGTCCAAGAAAATCCTCACTTGGACGAAGTGGTCCCCGCATTTCAGGCCCTCCTGACTCTAAGAGGGTTGGCTGACGATAAGAGCGTGGATTGGCGCTCAGCGCTGAAGCTTACATTTTCCTTCTCAGATCGCTCGCCGCTGGACGCAGATTCTAGAAATTTGTTGTTTGAAGCGTTCACTGATGCTTATGACAGAAGCGGCAACGAAGGCCATGAGTTTGTCGGACAACTCGAAGTGTCCGCATTAGCAAAATCTATCGTATGTCATGCCTCCCAGCTTGACTTTTCGGACAAGAACCTCAGCAACATAGGAAGGATCTTAGGTATGGCTTTTGCATCAGAGGGTTCTGCGCCTGTTCTCACCGAAGCACGTACCGTGCAAGGTCACCCAGGAGAGAATCCGGATCTGATCACCAAAACGGCGGTCTTGCAGCAGATGGCCATTCTTCTGCGGCATCCTTCTCACGTCATCGTTGGAGAGGTTGAGGCTATAGTAAGCCGTATGTTTGCGCGTGACCCGAATCAGCAGGCATTACAATCGCTTCCTGAACATGTGCGATTAGCGCTGAACCGGCCTGAATCCCATCCGAGAACGCATCGTCGGACTGCATCAGATGTCGACGATGTCTCCAAAAGCTTTGAGCCTCAAACGTGGATGAACTCCCGAACTCCTTTCACTGACTGGAGTGTAAGTCTTGTGCTCGCACTTGTGCGTCTTGCTATGGATGACCCGGTAATGGGGTGTTTAGCGCCCTTAGTCCATGCCCTCGACACATTTGGTAAAGACCTCTTTCCCAATCTCGTCCTTTTCGTCTTGTCTAAGTCTACCTCCGATACGGTGTTCAAATCTGCCGGGGCCGCTCTTGCCGCTATCTTCAACCACAATTTTCGCACCCTGGCTGACAATGTTTCGCACGAGCGACTCGCCCTACTTCTCGATTGCGTTCTATACCTACGCCAGACAGCAATGCCTAACTCGAAGGTCGGATTCGATCGGAACTTCTGGCTTCCAATCGACTACTCGGCCGCAGCGGATGCAGCGGTATTGTGTAATATGCCGAAAGCAGCATTGCTATTCACAGAGATATATTGGACGAAAGCAGATGCAGTACCACGGCACGACACGTACGAACGGTTGCTCCAAATCTTCCGCCATATTGATGAACCGGATTCCTATCACGGCGTTAGCAGAACAACCTCGCTTGCGAGTATGATGCAGCAATATGACTATGAGGGCAATGGCTGGAAGAGTTTCTGTTTACGAGGAGCTGAGCTTGAAGCCGTGTCTCGACTTGGATATATGGACGGTAAAGCTGCTGTTCACAATCGCGGTGTGCGAGAAAGTTTGTCCAAGCTGGGGCTATATGCTACAGCGAAGGCAATCACTGCTGCTGATATGGGGTTTAGCGATGTGCACAGTATCGCTTGGCGTCTCGAACAATGGGACCTCCCTTCCGCGAAAGTTCCTAGTGACCAAACGGCGCTGTACACAGTTTTGCAGCAGCTCAACTTTGATGCACCGCGACCCGGTTCTGCTGCTTGTTTGAATGCCGCGCTTCTGAGTGTAACGAAGAAATTGCTGCATCGGGCAGACTCGCCCACTACAGTGAGAGGGCAATGGTGTTCTTTAGCTGCTTTGGTCGAAGTTGACGAGTTGACCCGAATAAACGGCAAGTCTGAGGACTTGATACATGCTTGGGAGAAACGAGCTGATCACTGGGCTGACCACGCGCAGTTCAGTGATGTCGAGATGTTGTTTGCCTTGCGTTCCGTCTTGTTCGGTTCAGTTATGAAACGTCCTCATCTTCAACGGGTACAACAACTTAACCCCGAACAAGCTTTCCGTCTACAAGCCCGATACTTGCTGAAGTCCTGCCGAATGGCACGAGCCCAGGGTCAATATCAGATTGCTTTGAGCAACGCCGCATATTTACAAGAAGCTGCCAACACGTACCTTCCAAATGATGATGCTTTGATGCACGACGTCTCTGTAAATACGGCAAGCGTTTTCTGGAAGCAAGGCGAGTCTATACCTGCTATCAGGATGTTGCAACAGACCATAGTCGACTGGAAGCCTAAGACTGCCGGTCCAAATGTGCGACGGGCCAAAACTTTAGCCCAACTAGCTGGATGGATGTCGGAAGCGCGGTTGGAAAGACCTGATGTGATACTACAATCGTACCTCGAGGTTGCCGTTCAAGAGCTGCACGGCGTGGTTGAGGGGGATAATGCTGGTCGAGTCTTCAACGAGTTCGCCTCTTTTTGTGAGAAGCAGCTGAATAGTTCCGCCATTGCTGAAGATTTCGCTCGTATGCAACGCCTGCGAGACCAGAAATCTGCGGAGATATTCGAGCTTCAACAGCTACTTGCCTCGTCGTTACCCGAAAAGAAGGCACGAGCCGTGAAAAGCCACCTTGGCAAAGCCAAGGCGTTGTACCAGCTCGATAACGCCGAGTACCAAAGACTTTTGGAGAACAAGACAACTTTCCTCACGAAGAGTGCGCAGTACTATCTGAGATGCATCGCAGCTTCTGATGCGTATGATTTCCAGGCGTCTAGGTTTTGTGCATTCTGGCTGGCGAATTGCACTATGGATGCCGTTAACGAGATCGTCCAGGACTATCTTCCAAAAGTTCCTTCAAGGAAGTTCATACCCTTGATGAATCAGTTGTCAGCCCGATTATCGGGTGTGTCTGCCAGCGATTCATTTCAGGCGCCTCTACGAGCTCTGATTTTCAGGCTTTGTCAAGAGCATCCTTATCACAGTCTTTATCAGATTATTTCCATGTGCAGTACAACAACCTCGTCCAGAGATATCGCAGCTGAAGCTCGCAAATCAGCTGCGTTGAGTATTTGGAACGATCTTAAAAATCAGAATGACGCCGAAGCTAGAGCGGTGACGAAGAACGTGGAGTTCGTTGCAGCGGCATACAACGAGCTTGCAAGATACCCTATGACGCGACGGGACTATGGGTCTGGATCCCTCGACATGAGTAAGGTTTATCCAAAACATAGGGTGTTTCTGAAAGATATACCTCGGTTACGCATACCCCCGCCTACTGCACACGTGCCTGTCGACTTAAACTGCGATTACACGGATGTGCCCTTGGTCAATAGTTTTGCCGCCAAAATCAGTGTTGCGAATGGACTATCTGCTCCGAAGGTCATAGTTTGCTATGGTACGGATGGACGTCGTCACAAGCAGCTTGTCAAGGGTGGCAACGATGATCTTCGACAAGATGCTATCATGGAACAAGTTTTTCAACAAGTGGACGCACTGTTGCAAAAGAATCAAAACACTCGCCTGCGCAATCTCCGAATTCGCACGTACAAGGTTCTTCCATTGACAGAAAACTCTGGAATTCTGGAGTGGGTCCAACAGACCATACCCATCAACGAATACCTCATCCCGGCTCATGAAGCGTATCATTCTAAGGATTGGTCAATCAACGGTAAATGTCGTAAACACATCGCTGAAGTACAAGGCAAAAGCAACTCGACCAGATTACGTGCATACGAAATGGTCACCGAGCATCTGCACCCAGTGATGCGTCATTTCTTCTTCGACAATTATGTAAGTCCCGACGAATGGTACTCTAAACGACTGAATTACAGTCGCAGTACGGCAGCCATTTCCATGCTCGGGTACGTTCTGGGGCTTGGCGACCGTCACGGACACAACATCTTGCTGGACAAGTCCACAGGAGAAATTGTTCATATTGACCTAGGCGTGTCATTTGAACAGGTAAGTCATTCCTCAGCATGCATCACAAATGCTCATAATTGACAATGGAATAGGGCAAAACGCTTCCTATACCGGAAACCGTGCCGTTTAGATTAACCCGAGATATTGTGGATGGTTTCGGAATCACTGGTGTTGAAGGAGTCTTCAGGAAGTGTTGCGAATACACATTGAGCGTGCTTCGCAACGAATCTCCTGCAGTTATCACTATTCTCGATGTCCTCCGACATGACCCATTGGTAAGTTGAAACCGATCATTTGACCAGGAGCTTGCTAAGAAGACAAAATAGTATTCATGGACAATCTCGCCTCTCCGTATGAAACGCATCCAGGAAAAAGAGCCGTTGCAGGACGACGGTTTTGCCCCTGGCGAAGGCCATGGACTGCCTTCTGGGGCTGGGCGTAGAAGCAGTGGCAGTGAAGGAGTAGAAGCGGAGCGCGCTCTCCTGGTCGTATCACAGAAACTGTCGAAGACCCTGAGCGTTGAAGCCACAGTGAACGAGCTGATCCAACAGGCGACGGATCCACGGAACCTGTCATTGATCTTCTGTGGTGAGTATCACTCTGTGCTCCGAATCATTAGCGCTCGTACTAAACGCTTTCGCGCTAGGCTGGGCTGCATATCTCTAGCTCATTGGTTCAACAAAACACGTGGTCATCTATCCAACTTAGAACTGCCACTGACAAGGCAACTGGCTTGTTACATGACAAATATTGGGCATTCCCTGAATAGGTACGGGAGATATATCTGCCTAAATTTTGGTCTCAATCGCTAGTGAAATCAGAGGCATCAAGATGCTCCTCCTTGATGTAGGCACCTTCAGTATATGCTATTAACGCCTGCCATGATTTTCACGAGTCCGGCGCAATAGATAGTCTTCCAAGCGTTTCCAGATACTCCTGGTCCTATGCAGCACTTGCGACCAGGTTATACTTCTCCATTACTTCTCCCTTGACCCTTCCTCTTGCTCGAGTAGCTCCGCTTCACATGATCGAACGCCTGCAGCGTAGCTTCCTAGTGCGGAACTCACCGGGGAATATATGCTGAGATAGCTATCCTCAGTACCTACGCCCATTGTTCCTACCGTACTCACCGCGTTCTTCGTACCCACGGCATGCACTAGCACTATACCCATCGTTCCTACCGTAGCTGTTGCGCCTATTGTATCCATTGTACCCTTCCCGGCTATCGGGATCATCATTTCCATCACGCCCAGGAGATCTGGTCGCTTTCGCCTGACCAGAGCGTTGTGCGGGTCCTTTAGGATGGAGAGCTTGGCGCAACTCGGTTTCGGTTTTTGCAACTTGCGCCTTGAGTAAACCAAGATCGAGAGCGTTATTGAGGCTCTCGAACACAGGTTGGCGTGGAGTATACGCCTGTTTCTCAGGATTGATAGGAACCTTCGGGACATCTCTTGGATCGAGTTGATTTACTTTATGTAAGAGTTGTTCGATGTTCAAACTTTCCCCTGGAGCAATGGCTTCCGGATGGGACGGTGTTACGCACGACAAATCGACTTCCTTGCGAAGAACGTGATCAATGTCAACTGCAGAGAAGAAAGCGACGGACTAATTTTCGAGTGGGTTAGTTTGACAAACTCGCAGACACCGATCGTTATGACTAACCTGCGGTAAATCATGAATTCCAAGTTGCTCACTAAACATAGCGCGAACCCACAGATTCGAGACCTGCATAGCGAAAGAAGCACGGTATCTGTCTTCGTCAGAGACAAGGTAACGGATCTCATCGTGTACTGTCAAGCACAACCTTGCGTCAATGTTGTGCCGCTTAATGAGATACTCCATCGCGACGATCAGCAAATGCAGGTAATCTACACCAGATGACTGGATGGCCCAGTTGATTCTCGACGTCATAAAGCCATTAGCGCCAAGATATTGCTTCAAAAGCGCCTCCGTAATGGCACATCCCAATACTGGCGTCCTTGGCGTATCCAACTCGGCAACCTCTTCGAGCCTGTTGAACACGAAACTTTCTGTACCGCCGCGCCAGAAAGTGCCACGCTCTTTGGTACGCGTTTTAACGCCCTTCGTAGCCTTATACAACTCTTCGGCAACCTTTTTTGCATGCACTTCAGTAACGCTAGGGTTGAATTGCTGAAGCAACTGGATCGCAAACTTCAAACCAGCGCCATAGATACGCCCATAATTGAAAATCTTAGCTTCATTTCGCGAGATGCCCAAGATGTTGGCAGTCTTGGAATGCAGATCTGTACCCGCAGCTTTCGTGCCTTCAAGCGTCATCCAGCCCAAGGCTGTCGCACCATGCATGCCAAACTGAGCATCTCCGATCAAACTTGCAATCCACAACTCTTCCGAGTCCACATCGGCGCCCACAAACATGTAACCTGGTGGGGCGCGAACCATCGCCTTGAGCTCCGACCCAACACGGTTTTTCTTCGCATTAGATGCAGTCAACCACGTCCGCTCCACAGCTCGACGAGTAATGGTACCCATGGGAATAATTTGAGGGAGAATCACACCAGACTCAGGAGTTAGGCCAAGCTCAGCATCGTCCGCCCATACGACCATCTGGGTCATGATGCGTTCACGAGCTGAAATCCAGTATGAACAGGCTGCATTCATATCCAGCGCTTCCCGAGCATACTCGAACTCCGATCGTAACAAACCATCTTCGAAAGCCTTCAGGTAGGACTTTCCTAACGGGTTAGAGCACCGGGCACTCGGGCCGTCCTTGTGAGGTACTTTGAAATACACACCATCCGTGTCCTCCTGGATGGGCAACTTAGGCTCGTCAGTCATATCACACTTGACAAGGTGTTTAGCTTTATAAAGCTCAACCTTTGCAGGATCCGTGACGCGGAATGTCCACCGATACTTGTCTGACCATACCAGGGGATGCCCTTCCCAGGACAGTCGCAACAGCAGCGGCGCAACTCGCGTCCGAACTGTGAGGTTTATTGGCTTGGTTGCGGACGCGAAAAGACCTTTGTACCAGGCTGGCATACCAGGCATCTTCTGCCGTGCCGAGGGTACAGGCGCAGCGTTCTTGCCTTTTCCTTTAACCATCCGAATCTCCTGACCAGACCAATCAAGTTGCTTCAGCCAAGGATCGTTCTCGTACTTTTCAGGTTCGCCCTTGATCCCTAACGCCTTTTCAGCGAGCGAGATTAGACGCTCCTGGACAGCGTCTGACAACTTACGATACGTCGCTTCCGCTGTCTCGATGTACTTCTTCCACGACCGATCCACAGGGAGATACATGGAACTCATGCGGATCATCGCTGCGAAGGTCACGGGGTGCGGACATTTCGTCAAAAAGGTTGGCAAGGTCTTACTGTACACCGTATGCGTGATTTCGACATCACCAGCACAGTAATTCATGAGGGTTTCAAAGTTATTCATGACCCCCTCTCGGTCGAGCTCACCAAACTGGTCACGGACAGTCTTGTCAACTTCGATATCACAATGAAACTTGGCGACATCCCTAAGACTATTGATTGAACTTTTTTGCATCCAATCTTCTTCTTCAACGCCACCCTCGAGAGTGATATCCTCCAAAAGTTGAGCGAATTCAGCGTTCGTTTTATCCCCGTATTGCTCGATTATGTCTTGCTTCTTCTCCATGAGCTTCTTGTGTTTCATCCACGATGGTCTTTGCTGGGAAGTCATTCCGTTGGTAGTGATGTGCAGCGACATAGTATCGATGAAACCCGTTTTAGTCCCTCGAATGTGGTATTCCTCCTTGATCTTTTGGCGGTCGAAATTGATGTTGTGCCCAACAATGACTCTTTCACCAATGTTGCCCATGGGAATGAGTTGTCGGTCATTTTCGGTTTCCTTCAATAACCAGGGTGAAAGCCATCCATACCAAGCTTCAGTAGATGCTGCACAAGCCATGATGGCAAACGGAGATTCTTTGTAAAGAACTTCCACATCAAAGACAAGGCACTTTTCTTGCGGGTACTCGACTGCTTCCGTGGTGCCGTCTGGGTTATGTCGAGTCCACCCTGATCTCCTCAACCACGCACCAGGGGAGGGTTTTGGCGGCAAGGCCTTGGAGGCGAAGTCTTTGGACAATCTTAACCATGGTTCTGCAAGCTCAGCTCCCAACTTGTGGAAATGCTCGTCTAGTGAATTTCCGACTAGTGGGGGCAAATCAATGGAGATTTCTGGTTGGCGTTCGGTGTTCTTGCCGAGGAGTTCGTGCTGGCGGAGGTGAGTCTTGGATAGCTCGACAAGATCTTGTGGTGGAGCTGTGAACTTTTTGGTGAAGACCTGAGAATGGAGGTGAGGAGCAAGTTGCTGTACACCCACGGGGTTGAGACGGAGCGCTGTACCCAGACATCAGCATGGTTACGTCTCTCCAGTTCCAAGACATACGTTGTGGCTCCTTCACATCGTCATCTGCATGTGCTACCGCCAACGAATACCCTCGTATTGAACCGCTGAACAATGGTGTCGATACTCTCCATAATGCACCACCTTTCGAGAGCCGTGTGACCGGGTACGCTGGAAGGCGACTATGGATGGAAGCAAAGCGCATAACTCAAAGCGCCTATTGCGCTTCAATGCTGCCAGCGCTGATGCTTGTTGAAGGCGTGGAAGGCTGTGAGAACGGAAAGATTCAGGAATGGCTGGAACGTTTCACCGGGACAAGACTTTTCATACGGAAACGAGCGGGTTACGCAACCTTATGCGTCTTCTGCATGCACTCATCGAGCAGCGAAATAGAGACAGTGACCATTCACAGAGACTTGCATTTACAGCGGTGAATGCCCCTGTTGAGCAGACTTTCGCTACAGGGTATTACCATGAAAAGAGCCATTGTCATCTTGTATACTGGCTGCTCAGCCGCGTTCACTTGTTCATTCCGCGCAGGCGCCGGCACGTGCACGTACAGCTGCTACTCAGCCGGCGCATCTTGACCTCAACGCACACATCTTCACACACACACACACAATCATATACAAAATGGCCAGGCAATTCTTCGTCGGTGGTAACTTCAAGATGAACGGCACTTTGTCGTCCATCAAGTCCATTGTCTCTGCTTTGAACGACGCCAAGCTTGACTCCAACACCGGTAAGCTAAGCCCCATTCAATTTGATTGAATTCTCACTGATCAACTTCCGCAGAGGTCGTCATCGCTCCTCCTTCCCTCTACCTCATCCCTACCCGCGACCACCTCCGTAAGGACGTCGAGGTTGCCGCCCAGAACGTCTATGACAAGCCCTCCGGTGCCTTCACCGGTGAGATCGCCGTCGACCAGCTCAAGGATGCCAACGTCAACTGGGCCATCCTGGGTCACTCCGAGCGTCGCACCTTGATGGGCGAGACCGACGAGTTCGTCGCCTCCAAGACTGCTCACGCTACCGACTCCGGTATCAAGGTCATCTTCTGTTGTGGCGAGTCCCTCGAGGAGCGTGAGGCCAACCAGACCGTCGACGTCGTCACCCGTCAGATCGCCGCTGTTACCAAGCAGACCAAGAACTGGGATCAGATCGTCATCGCCTACGAGCCCATCTGGGCCATCGGTACCGGTAAGGTCGCTACCTCCGAGCAGGCTCAGGAGGTCCACGCCGCCATCCGCGAGTGGTTGAAGAAGAACGTTTCTGAGGAGGTTGCTGAGAAGGTCCGCGTCATCTACGGTGGATCCGTCTCTGCTAAGAACTGCAAGGAGTTGGCTCAGTGCGCTGACATTGACGGTTTCTTGGTCGGTGGTGCTTCCTTGAAGCCCGAGTTCGCCGACATCATCAACGCTAAGATCTAAGTTGGTCCTCGTGCAATCTGATGATTGTATACTATAAAACCTCTTGAGGGAGATAAGATAAGAGAAAGATAGGGTTATACGATATCTTGCTGGGTGTAAAATGCTGTCTATTCATTTTCGGGGGGTATGCTACGCCCTACTCCTACAACTCCGCTCTCGGTCCAGATGATTCGCCTACTTCCCCCCACGCGTGTACCCCTTGTCCGGCGCACCGCGTCCCAAACCGTACTTGTCACAACAAGCAAACACATCACCGATGTTCTCAACATTCGGTCCGTGCAAAACAACTGTAGGCCTTCCACTGCCCTCACCAACGTTCACGACCGCACCCTTCATCACTCTCTGCGCGACACGCGTGATGTCATCCACACTCAACGCAGATATACTTTCGCACATCTCCTGTACACCAACCTTGCGTCCATGAACCTGCACCTGACGACCAAGGTCCTCAACCTGGATCATCCTAGACTCCAGGTTCATCAGCAGCGAAGAACGGAGCTGTCTCTTAGCATTATCAACCTCCAGTTGGGTGATTCCTCCGGCTCCAGAGTGCATCGTCAATGCCAGCTCTTGGCAGATGACTTCCGCAACAACATTAGCAGCACGGTGTTCAACACTAGCCGAAACACCAAAAAGCCCAGAATCACTGTAAGAGTGGTTAAACGACATGAATGAGTCGATCCATCTGTAACGGTTCAATACTTTCGTGAATGCGCGCGCAAACATTCCCTTTCCAGGTCCACCAGCGCTGAAAGATGATCCACTACCGATGATGAGCTGTAGCACGGCCAAAGCGTACACATCTGGGTCACTAATGGGCAGACCTTCGAAAGCGATGAAACAATGCGTGTAATCGGGTACTTTGGCTGTCGTTGGCAGGACTATGGAGCCTCCGGTGTAATGCGCAGGAGTGCTGATCAAAGGCGGCTGCCCGCCGGATCCCGCAAAGAGTGATTTGAAGATCCCGTCAAGAGTTCCTGTAGAGACTGCAGACTCGCCAGGCGTGGCGGATTTCCAGTCGCCAAAGTGCCTCTCCACTATCCGTAGTGCCTCTTCGTGAGCAACACCGGCAAACGCGACCACAGTCCGTTCGGGCTGGTAAAACGCGTTGCGGTACTGCTTCATCACATCCGAGTTGATCAGGGGCAATCTCTCTGCTGGGCACAGCAATGCATTTCCGAGAGTATTATCACGGAAAGCAGCCATATGCGCCAGTTCAGGCAAGATCATATCCGGCTTTCCCCAGATCTGCTCAATCTCGTATTCAGCGGTCAGCTTCTGCGTTTCGACTTCGTCTTCGGTAATTTGGGGATTGATTATAGTATCCGCGAGAACCTCCGTCATCCTCTCGATGTCCTGGTTAAACGCCGCAGCTTGGTACATGACGGCTTCTCGCGAGGATGAACACATGTAAGTGCCACCCATCTCCTGGAGAACGCCCTGCATATCATCAATCGAGCGCGTCTTTGTGCTCTTGAATGCCAATCGATCCATAATGTGACTGCATCCGCTCAACTCTGGCGGTTCAAATCGCGATCCGCCCTCCACATAAACACCAACAGCCGCGAAATGTCCGGGAAGAGCCTCCGTGGCTACTCGCAATCCATTTGGCAGCCTTGTAATCTGATCAAGCTCTGCAGGATCCCGTTGACCCGCTGCCAATCCTGACGATCTCCGCAGCGACGGCAGTGTCGAGACGGTCCGTAGAGGAGCAAGAGGACGGCGCAGAGCTGTCGAGAATGCCCTGACACCCCCTGCTGAGTTCAGGCGTCGTCCCAATGGCAGCATTTATTCACGGTGAACTTTTTGTCTGCTCCTTCAGTCCTGCTGGTTGCATTATTGCATTGCGTTGCGTTTTGGCTGCAGTCTGCTGCGGCCTCCTGAATCACCGTTGCGGCTCGAATCTGGCCGTGGCTGCGAGTGAGCGTTGACTGCCGCAAGCTTAAGATTGCCACAACAATTGCCAAGTACACCTTGACCCCCCAAGAAGACAAGCATTTATACCCGGAAATATTCCAACCAATCGACTAGGTCAACAGCTGCTGTCCTCTAAATACACATGTCCCGCGGTGATCCTCAGCGTCCTCGGCCAGAGCGTTCAGGTTCAGGTTTGTTCAGCCGACGACCACTGCTCTCACTTGGCTCTTTTACGGGTTCATTCTCGACTTCTCCCAGCAACAGTACCTCACATATGCTTCCTCCACAACAGCCAGCTTCTTCAAACCGTAACCGGTCCGACTCTGCGTCATCGACAACGCGACCTGTCAATGAAACCATGTCTGCCGTGACGACTTCCAGCACGAATGTTCCAGCAACCTCTGCGGCCACAGCGCTGTCAAGTAATACGGGAGACATGCCAAGTATCAGGCTCGTTCCGCATGTCGACCACTCTGGCCGACATTCGCTTCAATTTGAGCCAATCGAGCGCTCAGTGAACGATAAGACCATCATCAAGGTCGGGCGCTTCACAGACAAGCAAAACTCCGTCTGCGAAACCCTTATCACCTTCAAATCGAAGGTAGTAAGTCGAAGTCATGCCCATATCTGGTGTGAGGGTGGACAGGTAAGGACTGACGTCATACGTTGACTGTGTGCATTTACTGACAATATGGTTGTGTAGTGGTTTGTGAAGGATATCAAGTCGTCTTCCGGTACTTTCTTGAATCATATCCGCCTTTCGCCACCGAACACAGAGTCAAGGCCGTTCCCGCTCAAGGACGGTGATGTGCTGCAGCTTGGAATTGACTTCCGTGGTGGTACGGAGGAGGTTTACAGGTGTGTGAAAGCGCGCGTGGAGGTGAATAAGTCATGGCAGAGGACTTTGAATCAGTTCGAGTAAGTCTATTGACATGGGACATCGGGTGTAAATGCTAACGATCGTACAGTGTCGCTGCCCATAAGCACATTCGCAATCTCGCGGCTGGCAAGCCCATCGCTGATAGCGATAATGCTTCTCTCAACAGCTCTGAATGCTGCATTTGTCTATTCCCCATCGCGCCATGCCAGGCATTATTTGTTGCGCCTTGCTCGCACGTCTGGCATTTCAAGTGTATCAGACCGATGTTAATCCAAGCACACCCCAATTTCCTGTGTCCACTATGCCGACAATACGCAGATCTTGAAGCAACCGTGGAGAAAGAGCTTGACGAAGTCTGGGCTGACGTGATCAAATCTTCCGACCCCAAGACGCCGAAAGGAGAGATCCCAGAGCCGTTAATGCAACCAATCGCTGCTGCTATCGGATCACAAAACCCAACGAGTGGACTTACGCAAGCTATCGACAGCATGAATGCGGAAGAAGCGGAAGATACCCAGATTACCGAGCCCACCGATTCGGCTACAGCCGCGATCAACATGTCCGATGATGTCGCCAGCGGTTCCGGTGGATCTGACAACGACAGCCTATCCGCAATCATGGGCGCTGTTCCCATCCCTGTTAATAGACGTCTGCGTGCATTGACCGAAAACGGTGTCGACGGCAACACGCCAAGGATCGATTCCGGACCCTTCGTGTTTGATGAGACATCGGCTAGGCAGGATGGAAACAGCGTCGTTACCTCCGATGTTGCGCAGGCGCAAGGTGGGAACCAGGCTTAGAGTTTCGTAGTTTGAAGGATCGGGGGCGGGGAGTGAGGTGTTGGGGACATGGCTATTGATACTGTCATTCGGGTTTGGAGTTAGGATATACCACACCTCTGGACTGTTTGCATGTCTAGCATGAGTAGCAAATCGTTTATTATGCTATAGATCGCATTTGACATCTAGATGATTTTGCGCTCGTGGTCGTACTTGTCGAGCCGACCTCCCTCGTTCTCTGGCTCGACATGAGTCAAAGTCAACCCTCCCAGGGCTGACATACCCTCTCCCGATCTAATCCGTGGGCATTCATGAGCTTTCTCCCAGAGGTCAACTGGCCTATGGCCACGTGACGGGAATACTTCGCCGGATGTACCGATGTACTGGGGGCTCAGTTGTCAATGCGCCTTTTCGTGCATCTTCCACATATCTCTTCCATCCTCCATTTCACTTCGCGCCTGAAGGCACGTAAATGCCATTCTCTTTTGCTTCCTGCGGCTTTCTGGCCTGCTCGATCTTTACCTCTGTCGTGGGCTCCTGTTTCTCGTCAACTTGTTTCCTCGCTTCCTCTTGTTCCTTCAAGACAGCTCTCATCAACCCTTCCACCCTTTCCCTTAGCTCTTTAGACCCCATTACTCGATCTTCAGTCTTTTTCTTCAAGTCGGGGTAGGCTTCAGTCCTGGCACGGCATTTGTGTTAGATATGCACGTGGGCAAGTCACGACGTCGTTGACTTACCTCTCGACGGCCGTACCAAGCAGGTTAGTCGCCTTTGTCCTATCTTTCGCCAGGATGGATTCATCTCGGGTGATCTCGGCTTCGACAATGTCTTTGATACGGGCGAGGAACGCGTTGCCATCATCCTGCCATGGCTGTAAGTACGCGTTTTCACTGATGAACACCGAAAGGCCGTACCCCTTCACGGAAGTTTGCGAGTAGCTCCTTGCGAAGAGCGTCAAAATGACCTTGCCGCTTGAATGCTGTTACAAGATCCGCAGTCTTTTTATCAGTCGAGCTCATGGCGATTCTATTTATCGAGTTTACGTATGTCGCGGTTGTTATGGAACTTCCCGAATCTGGAGTTGCGAACGCATGGGCCCTGCAACGTAGACACCCGAGCAACGATTGTCAATTATAATACAAGAAGAAGCCGAGCTATTTCGAAAATATATGCTTAGTCTGCAAGTTGTAACTTTGCGACACCCTTCTTCAGATTCTCCTCAATCTTCTTCTGAAACCTCAGCTTATAATCACGACCGGTGATCGTTGGCTTCGTGGGTGGGACTTTCGTAACCTTAGTAACAGTAGGGCTTGCCGCTGTTGAAGTTTTCTTCACTCCCAATGGAGTCCATGCGTTATTCCTCCGGTCTTTTCTGTTGTAACCCTTGTGGGGCACTCCCAAAAGACCCTCAACGCGCTTCTGTCCCGTCCAGCACGGAACCCATGGACGCTTGAGCTCCTGCTTGGTCGGTGGCGTGAGCATTATGTGAGGAAGCTTGTCATGTGCGGAGACGCCGATGACGATCGGCGCGCAGCGAAACGTTGTGTTCCTCACCATCTCAGTCTCGAGGAGGACCTGTCCACAAGCCTCCCATTCACCACGCTCGAGACCCATAATCCTGGGCGCGAAGTGTTGAATTGCCACGGCGTTTTCAACCTCGTAAATGTTGAGTGATACTTCAAAGTTCGGGATCGTTTTCAGACGACGATCGTCTTGGCTGAGCGGTAAGGCAGAGGTTGCGGCAACCCGACGCCGGGTGGTCATATTGAAGCTGAGAGCGAGGAATGAGGTGTAAGCGGATAGGACGAGTAGGAAAATTCTCCGATGGCTATTGGATGCAACACCAGAGTTGTACGTGGTGTGAGTTGGGGCTCGTATCAGCAGAGTGCAGCAGATGAGGTTTGGAGAGAAACAGACGACTTGGCAAACAAACCACAGACTTTATAGCACATTCTGAAAGAGCAGCAACTGACGTCAGGAGATCGAAGCAAGCTTCTCAACATCCGCAAGAGGCAGTTGACATGACTGAGGTGCCTCTCGGAACTAGCTTTAGCGCGTGAGAATGCCGCATTGGGAAGTGCCCACATTATGTTACGCAATATGTTTCTACTTTCAAACCGTCATTGAATGTAGGTAAATAGGATAAATCTTCACGGGATCATGATTGGTACATGAAGTCTAAGAAAGCCATACAGTAAGGAAAATGAACAAGATCATAACAATAGCATTATCAAGGGCATAATAGGTATAACATAGCACTCCAAAAATCGTACAACTCATGCATTACCAAATCACGACTCACTCACATCAACACAACATGCTGCCGACAATACTCAACCACGGCCACAACCTCCTCACACTCCTCCCCACTCTCACACCCAACCAACACCTCCCTCCCACTCACAAACCCAACCCTAACAACATTCCTCATCCCCACCATCTCTTCCTTGACAACCCCCACACTCTCGACCTCACTCAACAAATCCCACATACTCGCTGGTCCGAGGCTGGATTCGACCAGCAGTTTGCGGTCTCGAATTGTGAGCCAGCGGCGGCGCCAGAGGGGGGAGTTGGCCTGGACGTTGACGTAGCCGGCGATCAATTCCATTCCTTGCGCCTCCAAACGGGCCAAATGCTCCCATAGTCCGTATTTACCGCTTGTTGTGGGTCCGGGGCTGGTGGGCGTGAGGAATGTTGGGGACGCGGGCAGGGATTCCTGTTCGCGTTCCCGATCCCGCTCCATAGCGACACTGACGCAGCGTACGCCTTGGTTGACTCGTGCCATCCGATTCATCCATTTCGGACTCCTAGGTGGTACATCACCTCCTTCACTCTTTGAGCGTGCTCTCACCACCTCCGGGTCCGGCAGGACAACTTGAAGAGGTAAAGCAATCAACTTGTGCCCTTCCATCAACTTCTCCCGATCCGGATCCATCTGAAACCCACCATGCAAAGGATTTGAAGTCAACGGCGGACTAGGCGGTGCCGGAAACCCGATCAGCGGCTCAAACGGGAGCATCTGCTGCTCGTGCTCTTTCTCGGTGGCACTGGGGAGCAGCATCGGGAACGCACTTAACCGCACCGGATTCTGTGATGCCCATTCGGACCATGGCTGGTCCATATCAGCGTACCCTTCATCCCGTCTCCTCCTCCTCGTACTAGTCCTATGCACCAATTGTAAACTCTCGACTGATGCAGCACCTTCGTACGAACTTCCTACACTCCCAACAGAAACGCGTCGATCACGTCGGAGTGCGGACCAATCACCCACCTCTAAACAACTCGTCCAACCCCGGAAGGTCTCCAGCAATGTTTGCCAATGAACAGTGGTTCGTGCTCTTGTTACACCGCCCGCAGTCGGCTTGACATATTTGATTGCCAATACACTCGGCTCCGGGTCGAGCCGAGCGGTGGGCTGAGCAACGAAAGCGTAGAGAGCATCGGTCGACGGTGGGATAGGCGTGTTGACCAACCCATTCAATCCGGTACACCCACTCGACCACAACACCAAGGTCGAACGATTCGTATACGTCAATATCATCCTACGGATCAGCCGTCACATTAGCGCAGGCGATCAGTTGCTGGGGGTTAGCAACACAAACCAAGCATCAGAATCGCGGGTAGACACCCTCTCCCACGCATGGCTGACGCTCAAAGCACGCAAACCGTTCAAGGACATTGCCCGACTACGAGGATGAAGTCGAGGGTCTATGAGGATTGTACACGATTGATTACAGGGGAGACTTTCTATTTCTATCTCGGCGAGGGAGGGGATCCGTGTCAGCGGGCACTCAATAACCCGAAACCGCCCTCTCCTGTTCCTGACGGCCCTGCGTCCCTGCGTCACCTGGGAGAACCCGAAACCGCGTCACCTGGGAGAATCCGTTCCTGACGGTGTTCTGTTCCTGACGGTTGCCACTCTTAACAATTCGATGCCGCTTAGGTAAACATGCGATTGTGCCGCGCAGAGTCGGCGTGATGTCATGCCGCACACCGCTGCACACCCAGATCGAGGTGCAGCGCGACATCGCCCCCCCACGCGGCCCGTCAGGTGCGGCCCCGCGTGCTCACTGCTGGCGATCCGTGATTCCCCCCCCCCGTGCTCACTGCTGGATAAAAAGGTATTCCCCCCCCGTGCACTGCTGGATAAAAAGGGTTGCAACATGCCGTCCACTTTCACTCCGGGCTTCTTCTCCGCCGCTTTCACAGACCTCAATCCGTTCGACGCTTCGTTCGGTGGTGCCTCGGGTCGCAACTCGCCCTTCCCTCTCCCTGACTTTGCCCTCGGTGCTTCGGCTTCGCCCGTTCCACGCACCCTCGAAGGAGCTCTGACACTCCCTCCCATGAACTGGGCCTCCGCCGTCGAAAAGGACGGGATCATGGAAGAACAGGGTGCATACACGACCAGTGTTCACCTCCAGCACATCAACCCACACACCGGACAACCATCTCCGTCTCCCTCACCCACCACCGATATCCCGAATAATGCTCCTCCGTCTATCTTTAGTCAACCTTCGCCGTTGATGGGGGTGCCGCCTCAGCAGGTCATGCCGCCTATCGATCCGCGTATGCAGATTATGCCTCGTCCGTTTTCTGGGCAAGTCACTCCTCCGGAGGATATTACTACCAAGTCGGCTCCTGCTCCAAGGGGTAACAGCGCCCACGGAAGGAGCAAGAGTATGAGTGCGGCTACTACAAAGGCTACCCGTGGTGGTGGTGGAGCAAGGAAGAGGAAGGTTAGTGCTGTTGATGTAGCGGGCGAGGTCATGTTGCCACCTCTCTCCACCAAGAAACCCAAACTCATCTCGCCCGAAGACTCTTCTGCTCCCGCAGTGTCTCGCCGCGGCGGCCGCCGCCCAAAATCCACTCCAGACCAAAAAGAACCCTCACCCTCTCCCTCTCCCGAAGACTTTGACGACGCCGACCCCAACGACTTCTCCCGCCGCTCAAAATTCCTCGAACGCAACCGCCTCGCCGCGTCGAAATGCCGCCTCAAAAAGAAACAATGGGCAAACGACCTCGAAGCCACAGCTCGCCTCGCTTCCCAGCGATCCAGGCAATTGCAGGTCATGGCAGCACAGTTGAGGGAGGAGGTCTTGTTGTTGAAGGGGAGGTTGTTGGCGCATGAGGGGTGTGGGTGTGAGGCTATCAGGAGGTATTTGTCGAGGGAGGCGGAGATGTTGTCGCAGAGGCAAGGGTATGCCCCAAGCCATGGAGGACATGTGGGCGGTGTTGGGATGACGATGCCTGGTATTCAGATGGGACATGGACACAATCATGGTCATGGTCATGGTGAGGGGTTGAAGATGGAGCCGATGACGCCGGCTATGCCTACGATGCCGTCGCCGCATGCTCAGCCTGGGGCTGAAGTAGACGAGGGGATCACCGGAGCTGCAGGTGATGGGATGTTCTACGACGAACCCATCTCCGTCTCGGCTGCTTGATCAACAATCACGACCGCAGCAATGTACGACTATAATCATGGCACACGACACAGCACAAATATCAACAACACCTCACACACACCTTGGGCCTATATAATACACGCGGTTGGTCACGGGGTGTTTCTTGCTTTCTATTGGATATTGTTAATGGGTTCGCGTGTTATTTTCTTTGAGATCGGAGTCTGCTTTTTCCTGCTTTGCTATTTTTTGCGTGTTTACGAGTGCGGGGTGTTCACTTTCTGTTTTTTCTTTGCAGGTTATATTGTTAGTGGCAAGGTTACATACACGGGCATCTTGGCATGGAATTGGGTTATGGTTTTGCCTTTTGTTCTTTGAGCTTTACGACGTTGCAGTGCAGTGATGATGGAGAAGAAGAAAAGGATGATGGGCTGATGCCTTGGTTGCTCGTGTGAGAACCTGAAATTGCAAGTTTGAGATAGGCTAGGTTGAGGAATTATCACTTTGATTTGCGCGATAATGAGCTGGTGTTCATCCCCTCGTTGTTCGTCATGTCGTGTTGTAACTTTCGTCGATATTATTCTCTTTTGACGTTGTTCAGCGGTAGCGAAGCGAAACTGAGCGTGCGAGGACATTTACACTCAAGTTCACATTTCTACTCCACTTTTCTGTTTGAGGGTACTGCGGCATGAGTGCTATCAGAGTTTCCCACGGTATGTCACGCTGAGTTCGAAGACGAAAGGGTTATGTCGTCAAAAAACAATAAGTCAAAGGTCTAAAGACGTGAAACGTATATAGAACAGCGTACGTAGTCCACGCCTGCTGACGTTTCCACAGACTGCAGGTAATTATTCCATATCCATGAGCACGCCGAGCACATCGCGCGCAGCAAACGACCCTTGTTCATAGGTTGAAGACACCAGAGGATCAATTTGCTACCTACCGGTCCACCGAATGCTAGAGTCTCAGCCATATGTATTCATGTGTGGTTCTTAAGTTTTTTCGAACCCGGCAACTTTCGGCAGCCTTACTACGGGATCGAAGAGAAGTTTCAAGCTTGGAAGCTGCAGACCGCCATTGGATCCATAGTAATACCACCGAAGGCTGCAAGTTTCGAAGGCCAGTTCACAGAGGAGGAAGTTTGGACTGTCAGTTTTGGGTTTTGTGTTCACACTAACATAGGCCAGCTAAGCTAATGATCCCGAGGTATAAAAAATAGGTCCAGACCGACCAAACACTGAAAAGGGAAGACCAGAAACAAGCTACCAAAACCGCTAGTCAATCCATCGCTGCATTGACATTAGGAAATCAGCACCCTGATCCTTCTTCATACTCAAGGTTGTCCGCTCGCTTAAGCGATGGTGCAGGTGTAGGCAACAACGGCACTTAGAAGAGAACAGTTAGCTCGAAGGACTGGGTGAGAGTATGAGCGAGCAAGCTTACCGCTCAGAAGACTGAACAGAGCAGGTGTAGGCGACAACAGCGCGCTCGGAGCTCTGGACAGAGCAGGTGTAAGCAACAACGGCACTGAAAAAGATCAGTTAGTAAGAGAGAACCAAAGACTTTAGAATTGAGGAGTTGCTTACCGCTCGGAGGAGGCGAGGACGGGAGCAGAGAAGGTGCAGGCAGGCATTGTAGTAGTAGTAGTTGAGTTGGTCAGTGAGTGTGTTTGATGAGGTTGAAGAGACGGGGGAAACAGCCTCTTCTTATAGACAAATCTCGAGAGGATCTGTGCTAGAGCCCGACGAAGGCCAATGGACAAAGAAACCGTCGCTGTCGAGTCCACATGGTCCTTTGCGAAGTGCCAACTGCCTTGTTCTCAGGCGTAACGGAAGCCTTGCAGGCGCGTGGTAACAATACTAACCGCTCCACAATAGGCCTAAGCATATTGTTCTTGCCCTTTGTGATTCTACCGTTGAATCCCAAGCGACCGCTCAAAGCCAGATTTTCCTCGTCCACTTCCTTTACCGATTCATACCGACGACCGTTTCCAACCGGTCCATGTCTTTGTAACAGTGTGTACGATCGGGATGGCAGCACGTGGATACAATAGCAGTGACATCGCCTTCGAAATCACGGTATTGTTCTTATCTAGCCATGGCTGTACTTCTTACAACGTGGCTCCCTCCATCCCCGCCCCACGTTCAGCTTTATCGTAGTGAACAATAGCAGGCCATTACTTAAGGTCTGCAAGGCATTGTTCGGTTGCGATAAACCGAACGGGTCCCTGTAGTAGTCCTACATAATAACACTCGCGGACCGAGGTTTCGCCGCTTTGGATGGGGAACAATACCTAGCGGGGTATTGTCTACGCGCCCGTACCTGGAACGTACGACGGGGAAAATTGGTTTCTGCTCTGGAGATGAAGATCGAGAATACAAGAAAGGAACATTATCCATTCTAAAAATATGCCTGCCCATTCAGCAGGGATGCGGTATGCTACCGGTCTGCCTGTCGTACGACGCAGACATATCACTGCACCCACATCAAAGTCGACAGCTCACTCTCCCCAGCAGCCCTCAGCTTAGTCTTTCTCGCAAGGATATCCCTAACCTTCTCCGCCACACCGGCCCTGCCTCTCCTGTTCTGCACAAAGAAATCTACAACCTCCTCCGCCAACCAAGCGTTCACTCCACCATCACGGTGCATTCCCTCGATCAGCTGCTTAACCTCCACCTCGTTGGGCAAGTCCACCTGGTAGTGCTTCGCACGATGATGAGGCATACCCTTATACGGAATCCAGGAACGCGGTCGAGGCAATAACTCAAGCTCAGGGTCGTCCATTTTCACGTCGAAATACCAGTTCTGAATGTCCTGGTCGACATCTTCAATGTTTGCAGGCTGCCAATTTGGTCTGCCCCCCTCCTTCAACACCAACTTGGTCTCGACACCAGTAACGAAGTCCTCAGTCTGAACGAACCTCGAAGCAATGATGAACTCGCGCTTAAACGCTTCATCGATATCCCAGTTGCTACCCTCTCTCAGCTGCCTTAAAGTAACAGCCAGACTGCGAGGCGAACGCTCGCGGAGGAGCCTGATCGTCTCATGAGCCCAAGCAGTGTTCTCCTTCTCCAACGCTTTAATCACCTTGGTCACCGATTTGAAGTTGAAGCACCTGTCGATCGCCTTCCGAATGTCACCCGAAAGAGCGAACTGGTATCCCTTAGGCACCTCGCCAACGAAATCATCGATCGCCTCGCTGATCTGGCTCAAGTCCGACGTCTCGAGCTCGGCCAAACGAGTCTCCAACATCGGGAGACGCTCAGAAGGAACATAGTGCGTAGCAATACCAGCCATGACAACATCCCAGCCCCTGAGCTGCGCGCTGGTCATTCCAAGGTAGGTACCCAACTTTCCATCGAGACGGGACAAGAAGAAGGATGCACCGACGTCAGGGAAGAATCCGATAGTGGTTTCCGGCATAGCAAAGAGAGTTTTCTCGGTCGCGATACGGATAGGTGCGTGCATGGATAAACCGGCGCCTCCGCCCACTAAGTAAAAATCCGTCAGCTATGAACATCCTCAGATAAATGGGGCAAATCAACTTACTCGTGATACCATCCATGATGGCAACGTAAGGCTTGGTATATGATGCAATGAGGTGGTCGAGCTTGTATTCATCACCAAAGTATTCGGTGGCCTTCTTGAAACCCTCTGGCGTCCCGTCCTTGACATCCGAGGCAACGGCTGTAGAGATTCGTAAGCTGTCAGCCGAAAAGACGCCGTAACCTCGTGGGACTCACCTACAACATCACCGCCCGCGCAGAGGGCACGCCCAGCACCCTTCAAGACGATAACCTTGGCGAGATCGGACTTTTCCCATTCCTGCATAACTTGGTCAGACCTCTGATATATCGTATCTACGCTGCGCAAAATCTAACCTGCAACCGAGGAGTGATTTTTGAAACCATAGAGGCAGTGAGAGAGTTCAACTTCTTAGGTCTGTTGAGGATGATGGTACGGGTACCGAATTTGGATTCGAAAAGTACGTCATTCTGTTGAGATATGTCAAAACATGCCCAAGGACGAGCGAGCGGACAAGAACGTTACCTCAGCGAGCTGTTGCGATTCGGAGGCAGAGTTTGAGGCCATCTGTAAGATTGCGACGGTCAATTGAGATCTGAGAAACGATCAGACCGTATGTACCTTGATGCTCCCATTCAAGAACGCAGGGTTCGTGATCTTTGCTCGTAGAGGCATGGCGACCGGCCTGAAACGCAGAGCTGTTCTGGAGGCGAGCATGGTCTTCGGGAGACTCAACTGGAAGATACGCGGCGGGGTATTTCACCGGTGGGCTCAAGGTGCACCTTTGCGGGGCAGGCTCCGGCAAGGCACGTGCACCCTTCGCACGGTCGGCAGCTCATGAAGGAGAGGGTAATCGCTTGAAGTACTAGTAGTTTGACTTTCTTCTAATTGCGCTTCGCAGCTTCCGTTGTATCCTTCTCGACTCTTCACCCCCCGTGACCTACACCTGCATATCTCCGGACTTTCTTGTCGCGAAGGTCGAAATCATATACGACCACAAAAATGGCCAGTTCAACGAGAAGATCGGTTTTGAGCCTGGTATCAGAAGCAGCTTCATTTAAGAGGGTACCAGTGGTATGCCGACGAACTCTCGCCACCGTCGTCGAAGCCCACAAGCCCGTCATCAAGGCCGCTCCCCTCGAGGAATCAGTAGTTTTCGGAACTGTACACGCCTTCCCCTCTCTTGAACCTAAAGGGTTCCACGTCTTCTCTAACGAATTCTTGGGTCTTCCTACGCGAAAGGATATCCTTCACCGCGCTGTCATCTTCGAAGCAGACGGCAAACGTCAGGGAACAGCCAGTACCAAAAACAGAGCAGAAGTCAGTTACAGTGGAAGAAAGCTGCGCCCACAGAAGCACACCGGTCGTGCTCGTTTGGGTGACAGGGGTTCTGGTATGCTTCGTGGAGGAGGTCGTATTCACGGTCCTAAGCCCCGTGACTTTTCTACGGAGCTTCCTCAGAAGCTATACAACCTCGCTTTCCGTACTGCGCTCTCTACGCGGTATAGAATGGGTGAATTGACCATCGTCGACGGCACAGAGCTTCCGACATACAAAACCCGGGTCATGTCTAAGGTGTTGGCTGCAAACAATTGGGACAAGCCACATGGTGGAGCTTTGTTGGTTATTAGTAAGAAGACAGAGGACGTGGCCTATGTGGAAAGGGCAGCGGCGAACTTGGGTAAAGATTGCGAGGTGAAGGAAGTTGAGGATCTTGAGGTGACTGATTTGTTGAAATGGGGGCGTGTTGTGATTGAGGAGGAGGCTTTGCTTAGAATCCAGGAGCGGACCACTCAGAAGCTAGCCCCGCGGGCATGAGGTGAAGGAGGGTATTTATATGATAAGAGAGTTGCAAAAGCGCAGCGTGGAAGGCAATTGATGCCACTGAAATGCAACATTCTTTCCCCATTATGCCCAGGTTACGAGAACCACTCAAGGTACCTTTACCATTTGTACAAGAGCCTACAGATGCATCGTGACCTGCAGACAACCTTGTCCGTCCTTCCCTTCCCTGCCCAGTCCTCCATTCTTACGCCTTAATCCTCTTCAACTTAAGACCACCCAATCCGCCAGTCTCCTTCGCAATGCGCTCACTGACACCCTCGGTCCACTTAGCTCTCCAGAAGCTCGCACCAACAGGCTCCAACTCATGATCCTCAACAAACGTCCTGAGATCGAACTTGAACGTTCCACCAGGAATCTCATAACCCTCCATCTTGAGCTTCTCGGTAGGCTGGCGGAAAGCCAGCATAGTGTAACGATGGTATTTGATACCGTAGGTAGGGTGAGGAGGTATGAATTGGGCGTGCTCCGTTCCATGTGCTGCGTTGAACTCGGTGAAAGTAGGCGAGATCTTGACGTCGGAAACCGCCCAAAGCAAGGTAGTGTTATAGGTCTGGTCCTCGACATTGGGTGTATCAGGGTCAACCAGAAGAACCGTGTAAGTATTCTCACCATCCTCGAAAGGAACAATCTCAACTGCCGGAGGTGCGTTCGTACACTGGTCCAGTTCCACCCAGCTACCAGGTTCCACGATGTGACTTCCATTGAATCTCAAACGCAAGTCCACCACAGGCGTGATCGATGGGAGAGTATCGGGAACAACGAACATAGTCTCCAAACGCTGCATAAGAACCGGTAGAGGGCGGAACTCCCAATCTTGCTTGGCGAGGTATCGGAAAACGGGCTTGGACATGTCAACGTCGCCGTTTTCGTGTCGCCAGCGGAATTCTGGGCTATCGATGTCTCTTTGAACTTCAAAGTACTCAAGGTTCTTGCAATAACCGTCGAGGTTGTCCTTCCAAACTCGGCCCGGTCCCGTTTCGAACTGCTCGAATTTGTTGAGCTTTGCCGTGGCCAGCGTAATCTTTCTCTTCTCTTGCCTAATCTTTTCATTGATCACTTCTCTGTGGGCGTCGATGACCTTTAGAGCCTCGTCGTACGCTGGATTGACGCCTAATGGCGGATTGGGGTACTCGAGTCTTGGGTACGGTTTTGCGTATCTGGAAATCCTGTTTTTGTTGGCAGTACCAGCAGGGATAGGTGACGCCGGAGGAGCCTGATCGGCGGGATCGACGGTACCGATGGTGTCGGGGTCTCCGGGCGCTGGTCGTGCGTTGGGCTCAGTCGAGGAACTGTTCCATCTCACGGAAGTGCGGTATGCCTGTTGGCGGAAGAGGCGGGAGGGGGCAGCTGCTCGCAGAGCGGAGGCACAGGTCGATCTTGATATTGATGCCATGATCGTAACTGTCATGGTCCGAGATATACTTGGGTTGAGAGATCTGAACTTCGACGACTTTTTCTCGACTGTTGACCGCACCTGGAAATCTACCAACACCTTCCCCCAGTCACGAGTCAGGTGCAGCTGTCGATTCACCTGGATACACGAAAAGATTATAGCCTTTTGTAAAATAACTAATAGAATCGACTGGTAGAAGAGGGAAGACTCAAGGATGGTCTTCATCTCGCAAGAATGGCACCCGGTTCGCGTGCACACCCTTAATTACTGCCCGTCGCGCGTACATCGTCTAAACATTTCGCGTCGAAACACTCCAGATCCATCCGTCCAATTCCTTTCTTCACCAATTCCCGCGGTTGTAGATCTGTCAGCGACATAGATTCCTCACTCTGTTTTCCTCGTCGCCATGATTGTCAATATCCTCAACATCCAAGTTCTGAATAACCCGGCAAAGTTCTCTGCTCCATATGAGTTCGAAATTACTTTCGAGTGTCTGGAGCCTCTCAAGAATGGTACATCGTCCAATTGTCTTGGTTGAACCGCACTTTGTTAACCATGGACGCTTACAGACCTCGAGTGGAAGCTTACGTACGTCGGCTCTGCCACGTCCGACGCACACGACCAAGTCCTCGACTCCCTCCTTGTCGGCCCGATCCCCGTCGGTGTAAACAAGTTCGTCTTCACCGCCGACCCCCCGGACACCACCAAAATCCCCGCCGCCGACGCGATTGGTTGCACAGTTATCCTCCTCACCTGCTCATACGACGACCGTGAGTTCGTCCGTGTCGGTTACTACGTCAACAACGAATACGACGTCGAAGAATGGAAGGACCCCGAGAGCGGTAAGCGTCCAGACAAGGTGCAATGGGACCATGTTATTCGTGAAATTTTGGCGGATAAGCCGCGAGTAACGCGATTCAACATCAAATGGGATTCTGGAGATGAGTTGTTTGACTACCCACCAGAGCAGCCTGGTGCGGATGAAGTCGAAGCTGATGAGGAGGTACGGGGTGTTCATACTTTAAAATGTAGCAATGCTGACGAAATCGTACAGACATACGGTGCAGATGAAGCCGCCGAAGAGGAGGCCGACGAGGAGGAGGAGGAGGAGGCTGGTGCAGATGGCGAGGAGGGTGCTCCTGTTGCGGAAGCTGAAGTTGAGGGTGAGGAGGATTTGGAAGAAGACGACGACGAAGGAAGTGTTGATTTGGATGCCGAAGAGAACGATGACGTCCAGGAGGCAGCTGCTGAGGATACCGACATGACTGAGTCTACACCTGCCGATGGTGAGGTCAGCAAAGAGATGTCGAAGGCATAATGATGTTTTGGAGGTTGAAGGTGTGGTAAACGATATTGCTATATTAGGTAGACAGCGGCGGTAGGTGAGTGGGTACAACCGTTTAGTTATAGTATGGAACACAAAAGACAATAATTGGATTACGGAATACATATATTCCATATCGTATAACAAAGCCAAATACCGACAATACGCCTTCCAAAAGCAATAGAGAAGGCACAAAAACGTTCACACTGCTACTGTATCATAATCTTGCGAGTCATTATTCAAGCATCTCCACCGCCTTCCTCGCAAGTGCCACCAGCTCGCCCTCACCCTCGTCACCATCATCCTCCGGAACGTCACGTTGAGCCATGTCTTTGACAATCGCCACGATCTGAGTGCTTCTCCTGATCAAATCCACGAGATTATCATCTTCCGAATCCAACAACTGCAAAAGCGTCCACACGGCAATATGTTGGAAGGTAGTGTCCTCGCTAGCGAGGAATCTTCTGAGGTAGGCATGGAATCCACCCTCAGGTTCATCCCATGCCGCAATGAACGGCGAGTAATCTTCGACCTTCGAAGACAAGTTGCCCAACGCAGCAGCACTGTTACCCTGCACCTCAATCGAGGGCGAATCGGTCAGAGGTATCAAAACGTCACAGATGCCGAGAGAAAGAAGGTGACCCTTCAGCTCATCACTCAACGCAAGCACCGCCATGCATGCAGTCATCTCACTTTGCACGCTGATCGGCACGTCCAACACCAGTTGCTTGCACTTTTGCACCGCACCTGCCTCCACAATTGCCCTCTTATTCCTTTCCGAGCTGGCTGCGAGGTTGCGGAGGGTAGAGATGGCGTGGCACTGGATTTCCTCGTTATCAGCACCTCCGAGGAGGTTGACTAGTGGACGGAGGAAACCAGCGTCAATGATTGGTGATTCGTTGAGAGGGTGTATCGAGACATTGCGGATGCATGCCACTGAGGATAAGATGAGGGGAAGGTAGGAGGATTGGAGTAAACGGAGAAGTGGTGGAAGACCGGATGAGCGAACAATTTCCAGCTGATACTTCTCATCCGATGCAAGGTTTCTCAATGCAAGAGCAGCTTGGCACTGCACCTTGGGACTCGGTGAATCCAGAAGGTTCACCAAACTCTGGACCAACCTCGGCTCACCCTGCGCCAACTTCTTCCGGTTCACACCATCAACAGCAATATTACTCAAAGCAGTCGTGCAGTAATATTGAACATCCGAATCCATACTGCTCAGCAATGCTACCAACACAGGGATAGCACCCGCATTCACGAGCTGCTGACGATTCTCGTCAGAGTGCGTCATGTTAAGCAACGCACCCGTGGCATTCCGTTGCACTCTCATATCTTTGCTCTTCGCCAGTCTGGTGAGAGGTACCAAAGCACCCGACCGAGCGATTTTGGTCTTGTTCTCGTCGTGAGTTGCGAGGTTTGTGATACATCCAACAGCGTTGCACTGAACCTCCACATTTTGGGAAAGCATTTGTCTAATTAGAGGGTCGAGACCACCGAGGCGGACAATGAGAACTTTGTTTTCGGTGTTGACGGCGAGATTGCCAAGCGCTGCACTTGCCGCACGCTGGACCTCGACGTCCTGGCTTTGCAGGAGGAAGAGAATGGGTTCTAATGTATCGCGGTTCACTTCTTTGACATCTATGATTCCGGTTAGAGATGCCAAAGATGAGCTGTATTGCGTCATACTCTTCTCGGTAATTTCAGCGAAAGCCAATGCAGCACTTCGTTGAAGGTCGACATTGTCGGAGTATACAAGTGTGCTGAGTGCCCTCAAAGGTTCCTCACTGAAGAAGTCGGTATCACTTCTATTCTCAAGGTACGAAAGCAAGTCGGCGACGGCTTCGCGTTCATTCTCCTATACGCGCGGTCAGTCATCATGAGCAGAGAGCGCAAGAAACAAACAGCATACCTGCAACAGCGGCTCATAAAGACCGTCTTGCGAGCGGCCTGAGATAGAAGAGTCAGCATGCGTGCCAATGACGTTGACCGGCAGTACCCACCTCCACACCCACAGCAGTTAGAGCACCAGTTGCCCATCGAGAGTCGTTAAAAAGCTCCCTCTTGGTTTCGATAGGTTGACAAAGAGAATGAACAGGAACTCTCAACGAAACAGCGGCCAGACGGGCGTAAAATGGCGAAGTAGGGGGATTGTGATTTCAATTTCGGACCTTGTTTGCTCGGGACGTCGCGTGTGGGCGCAGGTCTGATGCAACGACACGTACGGCTGCACGGCTAGACAGCTGTCACTTAAAGTGAGTTTAATGAGGGTGGGTAACTACAGGTATATCCTCCATTTGTTTTATGCTATCTTAAATGATGATCCAACTATGAAAACTCCAAAGGCGTGACCCACTCAGCTCCCCATCCGGCGAATGCCTTATGTCCAAGCTTCCTCCACACTCTTCGTCCAATCCCGATGTCAGCAACGAACAAACCCGTCCAGTCGATACCTCCCTTGTTTGTCTGCAACGCAGTCATCAAGCCCTGCTTCGGTACGCCAAGGCATACGACCCATTTGCTCTGGACATGGACGCCCCCATCCGCAATCACACCAGTAGCACCCGAAATACCACTCGGCATATCGAGAGACACGATGTTAGCCTTGTGATTGTTTGCCCAAGTGATGATCTCCTCAGAGCGCTGACGCATATCGTCATCCCAAATGTCCATCATGGAGTACTGGTATCCGAAGATACCGTCCAAGATCAACTCAGCTGGGAAGGCAAGGGACTCCGCAGTCATCTCGAGATCAGCCGGGTTAACAAGTCGCCCGCCTGCACCCAAGAAAGCCCTAGTCTGCGCACGAATGCAGTCGACGTAGTCTTCCTCCCTCTCTGTACCAACAACCGTTGCCAGCACTCTCACGGAGTGATTGCTGAGTTGACGGCCAGCCGCCAACGCACAAGCTCCGGTCTTGTTGTTTCCAGCCAAGATCACAATGACGGGCATAGCATTATGGTTCTTCGCGTTGATTCTCTTTCCTCCAAGAGCAGTCATGACCATCATCGCCACACTCCGCCCCGCATTCTCTGCCAAGAGGTCATCAGATAATCCGAACTCGGCAGCAGCAAGCTTCTCCGCCTCGACCATCTGCATAGGCGAGACCGCAGGTACCACCGTCCTGTCCGACGCCGTCCGTAGTCTATTCTTGCCTTCGGGGGCCTCACTAACGGGGCTGGGTGCAGCAGATTTGCTAACACTGGCCCGACCAATGCTTCTTCTCCTATCCACCATTGATCGACTCGCAGTTCTTGGCTTGCGCCTTGAGACGCGGCCATCATCGTCTGAGGTGTCTTCTTCCGTGCTGCTGCCCCAATCATCCCTGTGATTTCCTCCCTTGAGCACCATATCCCTATGGTGATAGTTTCCTTGCGGCACAGGAACGGGTCCACCATTCGCTGGCGATCGAACCTTTCTCAAAGGTGCCGGGGACTTGCGTGGTCCAACGCGGTTGTGGGCGACCAATAGCGACTCAGGATCGGTCATATCGGTTTCCTATGATAAAAACATCAGCAAAGGATCTTTCAAGGATTCGCGGCTCATCATACTCTGATCTCATCAAACACCTTCTTCTTATCGAACTTCCCCAACGCCAACTGAAAGTCAAAGTCCTGATCAATATCCTCCGTGCGCCACCCCTCCTCCTCAACAGTCGTAGCTGTATGATTTCTCCTAGCCAAGAATTCCCGTCTGGGTAGTCTCTTCTTCTTGTATGGGATTTGTCCGGAATCCGTGTCAACGTTTGAATCATCGTGAAGGGTCAAGGTGGCGAGCGTGGGAGTGTCGACTGCTGCGTTGATCACGACGGAATGAAGGGGCTTGTTTGGACGGCGAGACGCAGAGGCCAGGGATGGGATGACAGTGGAAGAAGAACCGAAGCCGGTCTTTGGTGCAGGGGAGCTGACAGGCGGAGTAGGCACAGGCACTTGTGCAGCAATGGTGGGAGGACGACCAAACTGCTCAACCCGTCAGCTAAGCTCGATCAGCAACATGCGGGGTACATACCGAGACGATTGCAGGGTCCTGAAACTCTTGCTTCTTCACAGGTTGCGGCTTAAGCACTGGAGGCGGAGCAGACACAACCAGGACTGGTTGCACCGGTGCAGCGATCTTCGGCTTAGTCGGCAACACCTCCAGATCCCTAATGCTCAACCCATCTACATTGTAGCTCGGGGCACGATATCCACTTTTTAGAAACACCACTGTTCAATCCATTAGCCCTGCGTAAATGCTGTGAACGTTGGAGGAACCGAACCATCTCGGAGGGAGAGCAATTGAGTAACGGGATCGACATCAGCTACTATTCCCTGGATGACAGTGTCGTCTCTGAGCGATAGCTGGACGGTAAGACCGATGAATTGGGCGGCCATACTGCAATTAATCGTTGGGTGTGTTCGGAAATGTGAGATTCACGTTCGTACGCGACCGGCGCCGGGGACCGACGATCATTGATCAGGCCGTCGACAATATTCAAGTTAGGTTTCCAGTAGATGATATGCTCCTAGAAATTACAGAAGTACGGACATGTATAGAAAACTCATTCGCTGTACGTCATCTGTCGTATAACGTCGACCCTGCACCGAGACGCGTCCGAAGCCGACCCCGAACTCGAGTTCCGTAAAGCACGCATTCACACCGCCAGACGAGCTCCGATCTCTTGAATTACCCGTAAAGGCTTGACATATTGTACAATGAATACGCCCACGCCAGGAGCGCACAAGCGCAAACCGTCATCCCTCGGTTCAGGTCTCCTTCTTCCAGGATCCGTACCCTCCACTCCACATCCTCTCGCCAACTCCTTCACAGCCTCCAACATCCCAGAGTCTCTACAGGCGGATACACCAGTACGAGGTGGAGCTACAGAAGATGAGTATGGCCTGATTGCTGCGCCTAAGGAGAGGAAGAGACGAAAGCCGAAGGATGATGACGATGACGAAGATGAGGATATGGACGATGACGAGGACGACGATGGGATTGTCATGTCTAGAGGTGTAGGGGAAAGTGATAAAGCCAAGGAAAGGTGAGACGATCGGTCGGGATACTTTCTATCACTAGGCTGACAGTGCCGCGCTTTACAGATTTTTGCTGGACTCCTTCACGACGGAGCAGATGATCCGCTACGAGATCTACAGACGATCGAACCTGAATAAGTCAGGGCTCAAAAAGATCGCAAATGCTGCACTTGGTCAGTCAATTACACCTAATGTCGCCATCGTTATTGGTGGTTTCTCAAAGGTGTTTGTGGGCGAAATTGTGGAGCTTGCGCTGCAGATTCGAGGAGAGGGTACGGGACCGTTGAGTCCTGATAGTCTGAGAGAGGCATACAGAAGATACAAGGCGGATAGATTGGTAATGCCGCAAGCATCAAGCCGAGGGAGGAGGATGTTCAGATAACAAACTAGGACAGCTGCAGGCGGTTGAATGCTGGCCAGTTTTTGGCAGTATACGGTTCTTAGGCATGGGTACGGCGTTTATCAATTGTGCATTTATATTGGGTTTCAATCAAGGGCATTTACGCCACCAATAACGCCTTCGTCCCTTCGTTGTATCGTACATCGCGGTCCTGCACCTGTCATTACCGCGGTAAAGGTATCTTCTTCCGCAGACTCTCCACTTTCTTCACATCCTCACCTTGTTTCGGGCCTCGTGCTGCCATCTCACGCAGACCCAAGTCCCTCCATGCCGGCTCTGGTGGTTTCTGAGCACGAAGGAGTCCTGCAGCAGCATGCTGGTCGGGAACTGCAATGCTGATTAGTATTGCATAGCCCTAAGAACTCATACTGCAGCCAAGTACCTTCATCTTCGTCCTCTGGGTTCATTGGCTGATGCTCCGGAGGAACCCAGATGTCCTCCACTGGTAATTTCTGTTGCAGCCATTCATCGAGGTGGTCCACGATCCATGGCTGGTTCATGTGGATATATGTTGCATGGGAATCGCTCTATTCTCCGTCAGCAACGCGTTATCAATAAGCTCTTGAGCGTATCTCTCACCATCCTTCCGTCCTGTTTACGTCGCTCATCGTAGGTCGTGTATGCAGTAACGTAGACAAATGCGTAGGGTTTGGTCAGCCCTCATCACTCGGGCTCTCCCGATCACCTGACTGACCACCAATGCACCGCCTCTTGCACCGCCACAAAATTGGGGCCCGCACAGAGCCTGGAGAATTTGCGCGTGTAAGGAGCGTCCGATCAGCACCGAGTTCTTTCGACACCTACCCGAAGCACAATATGGCTCACGAAAAGTAAGTGAATGAGGGGTGATGCTGTCGGTTTGCGGAGGAGTGAGGTTTCGGTGCGTTTTCGGCGATTGAAGGGCGTTGAGAGACGGCAATGCTCGACAAAAGACACACGGAAAATGCCCAGCAAATATGCTTCAACTGATGAGCGAATGAATTGAGCTCTGTTCGTCGATTTTGAAGGACATGCGCTCACGAATGAACCATCGTTTATCGGCTTTTCACACTTGTTCGAAGATGCAACAGTCAACACACCGAAGGAGTCCTCCACAATTAAACACCAGCAATGCCCTTTTCCGTGGTCCTTCTACGCATTGAGCCTGAATATGCCTTCCGACAGCACGCACGTTATATGTTTTGCAGCATATACTAACGTTTTTTCAGCGTCTGGTTCTCCCGCCCCCGCTCCTACGGAAAGGGCTCTCGTCAGTGCCGCGTCTGCGCCCACCAGGCCGGTTTGATCCGCAAGTACGACCTCAACATCTGCCGTCAGTGCTTCCGTGAGTACTCTGCTCAGATCGGCTTCGTCAAGGTACGTCCAGCACCTGGCCCCGGTGGTCCATCGACTTTCGTGAAAACATGTTTTAACAGTCATCTAGCACCGTTAAATTGCTTTTCGATTCGTGAAGGAGTGCAGAGGCAGCAAAGTTATGCGTCGTTAGGTGTCGATCTTATCGTTTCGGTGTCCAATATTTCGGAATATAATCTTGGTGTTCTCGGTCCAGAAAAGGCTGAAGCGGCGTACTTTCTTTTTGTCTCGTACAATGCATATCCGGAGATCAGTTTGGGCAATTCAAATACCATGACGTTTTTCGTATGGTGTGCTTCAAAAAATATGTGTTCAACAGGCGGTGCATACGTGTGACGAGAGGTGAACCTGTGTGACAATCGGACAGAGCGATTTGACATAGAGGCCGTGGACAACGCCATGGACAAAATACGGCTATGGGACGCTCGAGTTTCCGATGATGATCAAGAGCACCTTTCTGGAACTCTTCATCGCAGCATTTCAGCAAGATATGAGCCGAACTACGACAGCCCATTTGCCGCCCCAAGTGTCTGTATCAGCATGCTTGAATCATCATCTAGACAAGAGTAATCTCCGCGTACACCCCGCTCGGGCTCCACACTGTATGTATGTAATTGCCCGATCTGGATGTGCACGTGCACGTGCGTTTAGTCAACGTTACAAGCAGCTGGCGTTGTAATGTGGACGCCAGTACGTACACATACATACCGGAGTTCGCCTTTCGCATTTGGCACCAATATACCATCATGTCGGATCCTGAAGCCATTACAACCGATGTGGACTATTATGAACTTCTCGGAGTAGCCTTCGAGGCCTCGGAGAAGGATATCACTAGGGCATACCGTCGTACGGCCCTCAAATACCATCCTGACAAGAACCCCAACGACCTTCAGGCCGCTGAAAAGTTCCACGTTCTCGCCCAAGCATACGATGTACTTTCGACACCTGCTGCGAAAGCCGCCTACGACAATGCTCGCGCTGCCAAGCTTGCTCAGAAGAGACGGGCGGAGACATTTGATTTGGAGAGGCGGAAGATGAAAGATGACCTCGAAGAACGAGAGTTGCGAGCTAAGAGGCAAGAGACAGACGTTGAGGAGGCAGAAGCGAGGTTTCAAGAGACACTTGTCCGGTTACAAGCCGAAGGAGCTGAGAGGAGGCGCAAGAGGGATCAAGAGTTGCGGGACGAACAAGCACGGCAGAAAGAGAGAGCCCAGATTGAGGCTCACGAAGGCCTGGAGAAGCAGGACGCAGTCGAGTTCGAAGAAAGCCGATTCACGGAACTGGATCGGACAATCAAAGTACGCTGGCGCAAGGGGGATAGGCCTGATCTGTCGGAGGAGATGCTACGGAGCGTATTCGTCAAGTACGGAGAGATCGACACAGTGATTGCACGGGCTACAGACAAGAAGATTCAAACAGGTTTAGTGCGGTTCTCCTCAATCGTTGCTGCACATGCCGCAGTAACGGAGGGTGTGGCCGGGGATGAATGCAAAGGGTTCAAGGAGGTAGCCTGGGCATCGGGGACAGCGCCGGACGTATCCCATCAACCGACACCGGAACCAAAAGTGAGATCACCTCTTCTCAAATCTGCGGCAAAACCAGACGAGCCACAACAGGCAGCACCAAAACCTCAATCCGCCTCCGGTGCACCGTCGTTTGGCTCCTTCAAAGGGTTCAAGCGAAAAGCAGCGGAAGCAATCGTAAATCCAGATTACGAGAGCGTAACATTGATGCGGATGAGAGAAGCAGAAAGGAAGAGATTGGTGAAAGAAATCCTGGAGAATGAGGCGAGGGATGAGTAGGATACATGGCTGCCATAGCGGTCTTCGTAGCGCAATAATAACAGAAGCGGCATTGTATGCACTTATCTGCTATGAATGACAGATTACGCTTGTATCTGTGATTCGACCAAGCTGTGAGGGGTCCCAACGCTCATATTCCCAGAGTAGGATGCGCCACAGTTGTACGGCGCACCGCCATGTAACGTCGTCTTGTAACCCCATCCTCGGCAACAATTCAATTCAGGCCATGTCTTCGGCTGATCCGTTGATCGTTTTGAAGTCCCGGCCAGATGTGCATGCTCT
This sequence comes from Saitoella complicata NRRL Y-17804, assembly GCF_001661265.1. Taxonomy (NCBI): domain Eukaryota; kingdom Fungi; phylum Ascomycota; class Saitoellomycetes; order Saitoellales; family Saitoellaceae; genus Saitoella; species Saitoella complicata. Next base: position 458,036 of record NW_017566995.1, read on the forward strand.
GACAGAGGCGCTTGCTGAGCACTCCGCCTCGCACCGTCCGTCCTCCACACCGGACCCCAGGGCAGCTCAGTTCACACAGGCACTTCTGGCGGAAATCGTGCCGATACATTGGGAGGTAGCAGACGACAAAACGAGAAAAGAACTGATATGTGCTCTTGCGACGATTAATGGCCTTGGAGGATGTCTTACACGGCTCGACGGACTTCTCAAAGCCAGGGAGTGGAGCCAATGTTCGCAAGTTCTCCAGATCCTATCCGGCGTGTTCGATTCCTTTCCGGTCTGGAGATACGCAGAGGCTGATAAAGGCCTCTGGCGCGAATACATCGCACTGACAGCTGGTGGACGCATATTGGGCAAATGTGCAGAAGTGTTACAGGCAATGCCAGACGCGGAGGAGGGAGTCAAGTGGCTGGGTGAAGGCAAGGCTTGGGCTTGTTGGCTTGGCTCAGGCATTGCGGAGGGTACAATCAAGAATGAGTTGGGCCCTAGCCAAGCTGCTGGTCTACTGAACAAGGCTTTGGGATTGGGGTACACTTTCGAGCTCATGGATGTGCTCGTCCCAGCGCTCATACCAACGAACGTCACACAATTATGCGACTTACATGCTGCATTACTCCTCACAGCTCGGCATAATCACCTTCACGCCTTATGTTCATGGCTGTCGAGGAAATATCTGTCGGGTTCATCGCCGCCTTTGGGTGCAGCAGCGGCTCTTCTATCAGCGGTGGTATCACGAAACGAGCTGGAAGCATATATTCTGTCACCGTCAACCACTCAATCGCTGCCATTGACCAGGGCAGCACTTATCGCCCTCCATTCGCAATCACCACTAAACCTCACGTTCCTCAACAAGATTCTTATTCGATTTTCGGACGTGACGTATATCGCACACGCACCCACAGTCGCGCAGGAAGCCCTCACACAATTACTGCTTCCAACTTTAGGACGTTTCGATCTACCGCTAAAGGACTCAGAAGCTCAGCGATTATGGATGGAGAGCACCAGTAATCGCTTAACCTCCATTGGAAGGAGAAGGTGGTTGGGTATGGTGGTTGGTGAGGCAGTTGACAAGTCATTGAAGTTCGGTGTGGACGAGATGAAGACTGAGGAAGCACAGGCATGGAAAGCTCTCGTTGATGTAGGACGTCAGGATGGTGCCATGCTGGGACAAATCGAGGCGCTCACACGGCCGGAAGAAACGAAGGCGGAGAAGATGGAGGCAAAGAAGAAGAAGGAAGTCAGCTTCCTCGATGCCATCTCCCGAGACCCGGAGCCAGCCACTCCGCAAGTTGTTGATTCAGATGACGAAGAGGAGGACTTCCCGGTCTATGAGCTACCAGATTCAGATGATCCCGACTCAGACGACGACCCTACTCTCATCAACAGGGAGAAACACAAGATCACACCACCAGTCTACATCAGGAACCTGCTCGTGACACTGAGAGCTAGTGAACCTAAGTACGACGTCGTGAAGCTGGCTCTAAAGCACGCGGAGGGCTTGGTCAGGAGACACACCAGCTTCGGAACGGAGCTGGACCTATACGGAATTGAACTCGCCAATACCCTGGCTGGGATGAACGACGAGTTCGACATGCCAGACTTCGTTGACATGAAACAGCGCGCACTCGTTGCTCTCGTAGTCGGAAGACCAAAGCTCATCGGACCATGGGCTGCAGAAGGAGTATGTAGTGGTAAATGGAGTCTTGGACAGCGGATGGCCGTACTTGCTGCAGTCTCTTCAGCTGCGGTCGAACTCTCGGGTCAGGATCTCGGACAACAGAAGAAGGTCGAGGGTGCGGTAATCGCGAGCAAACTGTTGCCAAAGCATCTGCATGCGATATACGCCGACGACTCCACAACTGAAATCGACCGTCTGACAAGGGGTATCGAGGAAGCCAGCTTGAAACCCTTAGCTGCAGAAGCAGTAGACGCACTCTCCGGTCCTGAGGCACTTAAGGTCGGACAGACCAGACGGTTCTCACGCCGTCCGGAAGTCCAGGCAAGACAGAAGAAACCAGAGGTCAACACTCTTGCTCGGATCGCCGGGAAAGGATACTTCTTCCCGCTGGCCGGTGGATGGTGGATGATGATGCGTGGTGAAGGAGTCCGGGAACCCTTGTTCGCTGCACAAGTTGTCAAAACGCTCGGTATTGTGCTAAGATGTTCTGCGCCTAGTGCGTGTGACTTGCGAGAGATGACAAGTGAGCTATGGGGTATTGTCTTCGGACTTCGCGCCAAAGCAAATGGTGACAATACGTTGACTGAGGCGCTACTCTTCGCACTGCTAGTCATCTTTGAGGTCCATGAGCCGAGGCGCTTAGCAGAAGGCTGGGCAAAGGAAGTGATGGAAACAAGGGAATGGGTTGGAGGTGTCTTTGAGCATATGATAGATGAAGGCAGAACCAAGATGCTTGCAGCGGGTATCTTGCTCAAGATCAATGAGGTTGCGGAGAAGTTCGAGGTGTTGCTCATGGGAGGTATGCTAAGTTTTGGAGAAGGAGGGAGACAGGAAGGGTTGGGATTGAAGATGGGCAACTTGGCGATCGGCTTGCCAAGGCGGTGATGAGATATAGCATGAAGATACCCATGATACAGTAGAATGCGATCCTTGTTACTGAGTATATTGGTTCAGAATGTGTGCGGCATCCCTTTGCCGCCGCACGGGTATATGGTCTTTCTATCTTTCACTGCACTATCCTTGACGTCAAACGAATGCTTCGGCCCTCCCTGCACATTCACGCTCTTCAGGCACACGTGCTCCCTAGTAGAAGATGTCGCGGTACTGTTGACTCACTTGCACGACGTTGTCGACGATGCTCATATCTACCAGAAATATTTAGCTTTGATCCTGCCAGATGCAAAAAGGCGGTTGACTTACCCAAATCCTCTCCGAAATCAATCGCAGTCAGACAAGTTACTGTCAGGTCCTGGTTCACCTTCCCGAGGATCTCCACAAAACGCCCAGGAGTGATCAGTGTAGCGGCCTCATGATATGAGATCTCAACATCGCCGCCAGCGTCGATAATCGCTCGGCCGCCGCCTGCGCTATTAACTTTGCCAATGATGCGGATGGAGGAGCCGACGTGCTCGGAGCGGGTGGAGGCGTTGACGCGGGGAGTAGGGGCCTCTGGAGGCAGAGAAGGTCAGCGGCGTGTATTCTATGCAGATCATTTTGATGAAGATACCCATTCTGTCAAGTTGTCAAGTGTAATGGAGTGAGATTTAGTGTTCAGTTCCGAGTCGCCTCTGTGCGTTTTGGGAGACGCGTATTTGCGTTGGCGTCGTACGTTACTGCTGTGTGCAAAATTCTTGACGGCGCGCATTTTACCGCCTGTCTGTGCGGGGATAGTTTACTGAACACGCCCATCTTCATAGACAAGGCTTGGGAGGGCGGTTTCAGGGGGGCAATCGATAGATCAGACGCGTAGGAATCGATTGATGTTCTTGAATCGCGAGTAGTACCATTTCTCATAGAGCTGTGACCTTGTGAAGGGGTTTGGCGTAGGTGCGTGATGTTGCATGAACATGCAGGAAAGCATCGAATACACTCACTGGGCCCACAAACCTTAAGAACTATTAGAATCAGAGAAATCACATGCAGAATCTGTTCATCAAGATCCCTCTATCTCATGATACCTGGAGCTGCATCCCTAAATGCTTCCAGGGTGCATTTCTTTCTTGTAACTGAAAACACCTTTTAAGCATGAAGCGACTGAGGGAGACCTTATGGCCCAAAACCGGTGGCACGACGTAATTGCTAAGGATAGATATGATCAGTTTGAACCCTTACTCAACCTCCGAGGCCTTTATCTATGTTGTTTTAGGGGTATTTGTGATATGAATTTGCGATTCGCGCGCACAGGTGGAAGTTACGTCAAGAATTTTGCACACAGCAGTAACCTTGCATCGCCCAGCGTAAGTAAAGCAATATTGAAGCGTACGAGTCATCTGCCAGCAACTACAACTCTTTACTGTCGAGATCGTCGAGGTTTTTGGTTTACATTAAGGAGTCACACGCCATTTGACAAAGGGCGGCTGAAGATCTTCAAAGTTCTCAAGTTCCACGGTTACCTGCGGTTCAGACACCTCCACGTTGAGTGTCCACGTCTATGTCTCCCTGATTCCTCCATTGATATGGTCTACATCTACGGATATGGTCTACGTCTCCCTGGTTCCTCCATCAACACGGTCTAGGTCCACGTCTACGCCCGTATTAAACGCCGTACATGCCGCCTGCCAAGCGCTGCTTGAGTGGCCCATCTGAGCTCAACCAGGAATGCAAAGTGTTACGCTTGGAAAGGGACTCCTCTGGCATGAATCAAAAGATATTTGACGTTGTACTGAAGAGACTGACAACCGACAATGTCATAACACCTGCCTTTTCGAAGGATGCATTCAATTTTGCACTACAGTCCCCTGAGAAAGATCTGTACAAGAAGTTGATACTGAATCCCTTGGAGTTGACAGACCTTAAGATGAATAAGGTGTTCACTCTCAGCACAGTTGATGAAGATACATTGGCTGATGATGCAACCCATCACTTTTTTTGTGTCAGTTCAATCAAGATTGCTGTCAGGACACTAAGGATGATGTTGGATGCATGGGATGCTGCGGGAAAAAAATATACTGAGAATTTTAGGTGGAGGGAATACCTTCAGTTGAGGCCGCATCTCACTGTCATGAATGGCTTCATGACCTCCGGTTTCCCACACTCTTACTGTGATTACGTCACATCTGCGTATGCTGGTGTATATGTCCCAGGATCCTGTCATATGACTCTGTCTTACGATTCCGTTCTATGTATACGTCTTAAGTTTATGTCTTAGTTTAATTAGTCTTATATTTCTGTCTCAGTTAGATTAGTCGTATGACTCACGGTCGTACGAGTGATGGTCTGACTGATCATACGAGTTATGGTTTGATTAGTTGTATGTCTTCTGGTCTGATGTGACGTGGCTTCATGGCTTGGTGGCTTAGTGGCCTGACCCATCTCATCAACTGGGTACGCAACTCTGCGTCCTTCTAGTGTCCGCTGTGTTGCGTCCCTCTGGTGGACGCTGATCAGCGCCCTCCCTGAGTACGCAGATCTGCGTAACCGTCTGCTATATAAAGGGTGGCTTCTCCCCCCTTCTCTGGTTCTTCAGTTAGCAACAAGGGTCTTTGAGAAAACCAAGACCTCTTCCTACCTCACCTCTCTTGCAGGTTCCTTAACCTCTTGAGTCTCTCTTCGTTACACCACTTCGAGTTATTCTTGTTCACCAAGTCGACTCTCAGTTTCGGTTACGCACCCAAGCCGCCCTCGACCTCCGTCTACGTCTTGTTCGGTCCGTCTTGGTTTGGGCCTGGTCTTACTTGTGATCACGTCTTACGCCTTACGCCTTAAGCTTACGTCAGTGTTGCGTCCTCTCGGTCTCGGGCCCCTTCACTGGATAGACTCCGCCCGACCCGAGTCAGCACTTCGATTACGCCTTCGATTTCAGCAGCGATGAGTGTTGTGATTTGATTAGGAGACACGACGCCCGTCCCTGACACTCACAGCCGAGTCAAATATATGGTTGGGGGTTTACTGTTCAGTACCTTGGTCTTGTCAAACCTGTTGTGGTTGTAACATATAGTTATTTGGTTTCCTCTATGGCCGCAGCCAACTTCCTTCATGGTTATGGGATGACACACAGGCTTTAACAAGGCAAGTTGGTATTCCATTTCAAGCCTTCTATGACCAGGGATGGATTGATGACAACATTGCCAAACCTTCAGCAGACACAGCTGTCCTTGTGGTTCCTTGCTTTGATCCAGGACGGGACAAATACGACTATTCTCCAGTTGAGTTCCAAAGGATCATCGACCTCATCAGCATGATCGCCTTGAAGCTCACAGATCTGGCAGTAGAGTTCTTGAGGGTTGATATGAGCAGGAAAATGCTTTGAGAGATGGTTCTAGAGGCGCATAATGCGCACTTGGAGACTGATGCAGGAAGGAAACTGGTGCAAGAACTGAGCTTGCTGACGAAGAAGCTGGGGCTGGCCTGGGTGCGCAATCACAAGATGCCCCTTTATACACCTGAACACAGAAAGAAGCTCAGTGATGCAAACGAGCTTGTGTGCTCAGGGCAGGGCTTGCAGAAGGATCATCTCGCAGTGTCATTCGCAAAGCATATGCGGCACGTTTATGGCGGCCCCACTTGCCTGATATCCATTTGCACTGCCCTCACGATGAGGCCAACAAGGTAGCATGGATGGAATGGGCTATCAGCCGCCGTGAAGGTACGTCATTCGTCATGTCGTCTGTGCGCTGGCCAGGAAAGTCGACCCAGAGAAGTTGAGGTTGAGAAGAGCGAAGTTGAAACAAGAAAATCCTGAGAAGGCAGAGGAAGTAAAGAAGGCGCGAAATAAGAGGGCGAAGGCTTGAGCCGCACCGCCAAATGACTTCGAAATCGACGTGTACTTTACGCCGTCGCAGCACACGTGAGAAATCGGAGATGCCCAGAAACGAGGTTGCAAGATGCTTTCAGGTGGTAATTGGGTAATAATTACTATCATATAGGTATCTATCAAAACAATTCGCCGCGTTGCGCGATTGGCCTGCAGCGACGCACACAGGCTTCCAGGGACACTGCATTTTCGCACGCGGAGTCCGGCAATTTCGTGTCTCCCGTTCATGACCATGAAGCAGTATGATATCTGATAGCTTCAGGCAGATCTGGGTGCTTATGGGCTTGTGTTGCCAGTTCGTTTTTTTGGCCTGTTCCTTGGTCCAAATGTCGAGACCCCTCATCGCTTGCAATTGTTCAACGGAAAATGATTTATGACAAGTCTGGACCATTCCAAAATTGTACCCTACCGACAGAGATCACTTGCAACCATCGCACGACATGCTCAAGGTGATGTATTCCGCGACGAATCAGTCCGTCTTTTTCCGTACGTTCGGATCAACGAGTACTACATTTCTCACGCTTATGGCCCACAGTCTCCTTGGTTTCTTAGCTCCTGATATCATTGTAGTATTTTCGCCACATACGTCCTTCTTTAGAATATAGACGGAGCCTAGCAAACGTTTATGTTCGATCTTCCACCCTGGTCTCTTGGATGGTTCTTGCACCTCGACCCAGACTACCCGGAGGCATAAATCATCTGTTTAACGACAGCTGCCCATTATATATTGTAGGTTTACTTAAGCGCAACTTCTTTACACAGCACTTCACGAACTTTGAACGAACGCCAAATTGTTTCCCACGCCATCCAATGACGAAGTAAGGGAAGGTTGAACACGCGAAGATATTGTACACGCTTCAGATGCTGGACATTATATTATCTATGGTGTCTCACATATATCCTATCGCGAAAAAGATGGTGAAGAGATAAGTGATGCGAATGCCCAGATGAAAAATGAAAGAAGAACGCCCATCCCGCACCTAATCCCACTGGTATCCGTGTATGTGTTCTTTCAACTTTGCGCTGCCCCGGTAGGCGCAGAAGACCTTTGTTTCCATTCGTCAAACAACTGCCCGAGCCTCTTCAGACCCACGGGCTTCGTCAAAAATTCGTCCATACCACATTCAAATGCTCTCTTTTTGTCATCAGGAGAGTTCAATCCAGTCAACGCAACGACCCATGCCTTGTCCTGCAACTGCTCGGCAGCCTGCTCGAGTTCGCGGATACCCGCTGTTGAGTCAAATCCATTCATCACCGGCATCTGACAATCCATCAAAATAACGTCAAAGCTACACCCAGTCTCACCAATCCTCTGCTTGACCAACTCGACCGCCAAGGCACCGTTCTCTGCAGTAAGGAACGGGTACTTCCGTTTGCGAAGATAGGTCGCCAGCAACATCATGTTCACTGGATTATCCTCAACCACCAGCACCATAGGTATGTCTTCCTTCACTGATGCCGCCGTCTCGGTGTTCGGCAAAGCATCTCCAAGCTCCTTCACATCTGCCAGCGGGCTAATCGAGCTGGGTCGTAATACTGGCGGCGACGGCAAAGTGCTCTGCAAGTCCTCAAGAAGGGTTACTCCAGTCTGGGGATGCCACTCTCGTCCTGTTGCCAATGCTTCAGCACGCGTGAGTGGAGGTCGTCCAGGATGATGACTCTCACCATGTGCGCGATCCAGAAGAGTCTGCAATGCCTTACCAAGCTTAGCAGGACCGCAGGATTTCGAGAGAATGAGGGCCTTCGAAAGGAAGCTGCCGGAGCGCCTGAAATGGCTGCATAAGACCATGTGAGGTCTACCCTCGGCTGCCTTGTAAAACTCCGAGGCTTCATTACTTGAAGGAAGCTCACATCGAATGATCATATCCGCTTCCGTTCTATCCTCAACAACATCCATGCCGTACCACCTCTCACAATAGCCCGTCAAGGACTGCTTGAGAAGCTTGGTGGAAGACGCCACGTCGAACTCTGTAAACGCAACCTTAAGCCCCCGAGCCTTCTCGCGTGTCGCACACACAAGCGAGAGGTCAATTTTCGAGGGATCTGCTGGGGTAAGCGGCAAAACAACAGTGAACTGCGTTCCGCCTGGTCCCTTTCCAATTGGACTCTTCACCGAAATTGTCCCATTCTGCAACTCCACAATCTGCTTGACAATCGACAACCCCAACCCTGTTCCGACATTGAGTATATTCTCCTGCGAAAACGGCGCAAATAGGCTGTTCCTCATGAAATCCTCTCCAATGCCGACACCTGTGTCAGTTACTCGGAAGATGATTCCGGTATTGCTGTACGAAAGCTTGACATGCACATGTCCCTCCTTGGTATACTTGATTGCATTACCAACGAGGTTCATCACGATCCGGCGGAATGCACCCTGATCGGTATGATAGAACCATCCCTGATCGCGTTTATCAACATCGACAACGATGCAGATCGCTTTAGATACTGATTCCTGCCCAATCGCAACATGATCCGTTACCGCCTTGAACTCGTGCCCAGCGTAACAACTTTCCACTACCTCCTCAGTAAGCACAGCAAGGTCGACCTCGGTATTCTGGAATGTCTGCATTGCCGGTGTTGGTGATGACTCGAGAACCACCAGATTTCCCTTCGTCAGATGTGACAGCTTCGAGAAGTCGAGCACAGAGTTGATCACGTCGATCAATGTCCTTCCACAACTCTCGATGGTCGCCACGAAACTCGTTTGAAGTGGGTCCAACTCCGTATCTTGGATGAACTCGACGGCTGCGAGGATGCCGTGCAACGGACTCCGCAATTCGTGACTGACATTGGAAATGAAACTGGCCTTGGCGTGGTCAGCAATAAGAATCTTCCTCTTTCCAATCTCAGACATAAGCGAGTCACCGAACGACTCGATATACTTGATTGTAGTCGCATCAGAAGCCTTCTTCGATTCTGCAAAAGCCACGATAATCGCATACGGATTCCTCGCAAAGTCTCTAATAGGCACCATCACAAGCTCCTCAGTTGTCGGCGGTAGCATAGCAGCCAACTCCTCCGGAAGCTTCTTCTTCCCGTAGATATGTCCCTGCGGGTGTTCCTTCAGGAAGTTGCTAACAAAGGCGTCAGACAACATCAGAGGTGGCCCGTTCGGATCATGACCATGCTCCGTCTCCCCAACCCGACACGTCGCAAGAATCGGCCACTTCCTCTCACTCCCATCCGGCAACGGCTTCGCAGCCTCATCACTCGCCCCCTCCACATCCACAAACACGACACCCGTAAACTCCAACGTCTCCCTCATCAACACACACGCCGACCGATAAATCCCCAACAAATCCCCTTGCTCCGTCATAGTGCTATCGATATCGTTGCTCAAGAATTCACGCGCGAATCTCGAAATGGATTTTTGCATCTTCGTCTTTGTCTCAAGGAGAGCCTGCTCACGCTTGAGTTCGAGTTCGTGCATGACCATGGTGGCGAGGTCGAGGAAAGCTTGTTCACGATCTGTCGACAACTGGCGAGCCTTTGAGTCGAAAACACAGATGACACCGAGTGCGTGGCCGCTATGACTGAACAATGGCGCTCCACAGTAGAATCGCGCATGTGGTGCACCCGTTACCCAGCTCCGGTTCTTGAATCGCCAATCTTTGCTGAGGTCCGGGATAACGAATAACTTGTCGCGTTCTTTTCTGAGCAGGGTGTGAGAGCAGATACTGACTGCTCTTGGCGTGATATTCATTCGGGGGATCCATCCTTGTGCTTCCGGGCTTGCCTCTGACGCTGTTACCTGATACTTCTCGTCCATGAATTGAATGAACGCGAAATCGCAGTCCAACAAGATTCTCGCCAACCGACTAAACTTGTCCAATCCAAGTTCCTTGGCCGTGTCCGAAGACGTCAAATCCTTGTACCGAAAGAACTCCTCCAAACGCGCCTCTTCATCCTTGGGCGGTGGACAATCGAAGAACCCATCATGATCATCACCAAGCTGCTCCTTCGCGTTCCATGGCATCTCCTCTCCGCCGACATCAATCACTCCTGACGAGTAAAAGTCCAGAAAGGTTTCGCACACAGCCGAGTCAGTGGATCCTTCGCTGGAGACTGCAGACGACCCGCACGATGTTGCATGGTTGACGGAAGCAGAGAATGCGAAATCCATCGACGCGAAAGGTCGCTCTTCGTATCCCTGTTCGGTCTACGTTGGATCTCGGCGAATCGGCGGTCAGATCGCCTGGATCAACGGCGAACGAAGATGAGCAGACTTCAGGACAGGGTGAAGGAAAGCTGAGGGCGAATTGCTGACCGTAACAGTCGTTTGTATTGCGAAATGAATCGTCCAGATCCGTCAGCTACAAGGTTCTATGGATGTATAGCTAGCTATGCTATGCACCGCGGAGTGCAACAGTAGCCACAGCACGGGCGCTTCGGATTCAGAGCTAAACTTCGAGAGCTGAAGCTGTTTGGAATTTTGCGCTAAGCACCGACGGGAATTCCACCACGTGTTTGACAGCAATCTGACAAGAGGAAAATGAGGATCCCAATTCGTGGTTCTCAATTGAATCAACGGGATGGAACATACAAGGGGCTTCGCTTGAAGATCATCTTTGTGCGAAGGTAGGGGCTCAACCTTGAGATGTTATAATTGCAATTATAACCAGATCGATAATCCCAGATTATCTCCCCCATCGATCTGCACCTCCCCGTCCGGACAGTCTACAGGATTTTGGGGGCGAAAGCGTTCGGGGTTGTTTCATCCAGCACCGCCCTGCAAGTGAAGTGTGAAGCCGACATGCGCCCCGGTCGAAAAGGCGTCCAACTGGTACCGGCAAGATTAACGGAGGACTTCGGCCGTACTGCAGCTGGACACTGCGCAATGCCTCGAACAACGCCTCAGCGTCAAGAAGACAGAGATTGGATTGGATTGATCCGTAAGCCGACTGACTGACCTGGACACCCCCCTGCCCCTGAACCCCTGGAGGCGAAGATTACTGCTGTAAGATCGTAAAATGTCATGAACGCCTATACCTGTCCGCCGAACCCCATAAAACAAAGACACCGCCACTACCCATACATGTGGACGTCGACGTCCCTATGCTCAAACCGAGATCTCCCTCACGTGGATTTCCTCCATTGAACCTTTTGCGTGATCCTCCTTAACATGCTCCACTGCCTTCGACACCAACACCGCAGGCGGAACTTCATCATACAGTTCTGGTGCCTCTTTTCCTCTCCAATCATCACTGACACCCGAACTGTACGTGCTATCAGCACTTCCTGCGCTCCCTTCCCCTGCTGTCCCGATTCCCCCAGTCCTCGCAAAACGAGCACTCGCTCTCCCAACCTCATCATCCCACACCACCTCCTCCCCCTCCTCATCCTCAAAAACATCCTCAAGACTCTCATGCCGTCCCATCCCCCTAATCGTCTCTCTGAGGATCATACCGTGCCTCCCAGGACTTGATTTTACCACTTCCTCCCCCGCCTCCATCTTCTCGTACATCAACATAAATACGTTCGACATTTCGCCAAGTACGTCGCGTTCCGTACACGCCCAAATATCCCTATCCGAGATCCTAAACCAGCCGTTCGCGGTTTTGCGATACGCGACATAATGTCCAAACGAATGGGACCCGTAATGTATCACAACGCTCTTCAACTCATACCGATCCTGATTCCCCCCTCCTTCCACTTCCGCACAGACCAGAGGTGTCCGTGGATCTGTTGAAAGCGCAGCATGTGTCGACATGTATTTCGAGAGGTCAAGGACGGGTGCATAAGAGACGGCTGCAGCGTTCTTATGTACCACCCCCGTGGTGAGGTTGAGTGCGCTGCGGTTAATATGTAGGACCAAAGCCTGCGGCCCCCTCGCAATTGCCGCGATCTTCGTTTTCGTGCTCTCGATTTGTACCGGCAGCTTCACTCCTTTGAGAGCTTCATGCTCCGGATTCCATTCATCCACCGCTGTCCGCAATAATTCTTCCCGCTCGACCAGTGCTGGTAGGGGGTTGAGAGACGTCGAGATGAGTTTCGCGAGCTGCTTTTGAGTGGCGATAATCGAACACATCCGACACGGAACTCCATTAATTCGTTCAAGCGTGGTATAACTCTCCAAACACTGTTCCAACGTACAACTCCGCTCATTCGGTAATGGCACGGATAAATTCGTGAAGTTCTCGTGACGGATGGCTTCGACGTAGCCACATGACAAACATCCCACGCGATTCGCCATTAGGCCTTCGAAGGGGCTCTTCATGCTTTTCTCCTTCTCTCCTGGAATTCCATGAGCCGGTGTAGGATAGAGCCGGTTGGGCCTGAAAGACATTCCAGGGCCTAGGTGTCGGCGTTTCGAGACCTTTGCGGCTTCGTCGTCGAGTGCGCCCGTGATGATTTGGAAGAATTCTTGAGCGTCTTGTTGTTCGTTGTTCACTACTCGTCGGTTACTCGATAGCGCGTAAACCACGTCGCGGGGTGTATGTGACCCCGAGGTGTTTAGTTGCGCGAGGGTGTGGTTGAGGGCTATTGACACTGGTGTTGGTCGAGGGGAGGCCGACGAGATGGAGGTGAGGTATGGGGTGATGGACTCGAGGGATGCGAAAGCCTGTGCAAGAAGTCAGCTCCAGCTCAGAAGCCTGGCAAGACTGTCACGCACTTGCAATACAGAATTGAGAAAACAACTGTTCCCAGTATTAACAAGCCCCCCCACCGTCGCCTCCCGTTCAATATCAACCACACTCCTGGACAACGTCCTCGCCCTCATCATCCCCACCACATCCCCCCCAAACACCCCCTTCAACTTATCCCTCTTTGTCGCAAACGAGAAGTCAACAAGCATGACGCCCAAGTCATGCACGCTTGGCCAATCAAAGGCGGGTGCGAGGTAGATGTAGAGAAAAAGGAGGGTGGAGCAGGCGAATGGAAGGAGGCGGGCGAGGTCGTGGAAGTCGGGGAGGGTGACTGCGTCCAAATGGTAAATGTAAGGGTCCTTCATGCCCGGAGCAGTCGATGGAGGAGAGAGGGGATGGTGGTGGAGGCAGGCGGAGAGCCTCGGCCGCGGGGAGGACGAGCGGCGCAGGTGGCAGTGTGCGTAAGGTTGCGTCCTTATCGATTTGCCCGAGAGAGCGAAACGCAAACGAAAAAAAAAAATCAAAGTCAACATAATCAGATGGCCAAGGCAAAGCGTGAGTTCTTGTCGACCGTGGTACCCGAGGATTGCTTCTAACCGGTTCCTAAGCCCAATCAACCCGCTCCCGTGCCGCCAAGCGTGCCGTCACCCCAGATGCCTCAGACGCCGTAGCAATCGAAAAAGTCGTCGAATCCATGCCCGCGACCCACGAAGAAGCCCTCCCCGCAAAACAACGTGTCCACTACGAAATCGCATCACTATCAGCCCGCGGTGACTCCGGGATCCAAAAACCTAAGCTTGCTGCACGGAAAAAGGCTTTATCCGCAAAAGCGCGGAAGAGGATGGAGGCGAGTCAGGATCGTGCGGAGGCTGTGATGGAGCAAATGGCGAAGAAGGTGCAGAAGAGGACGAAGAGTGTGAAGATTATCAAGGATAGAAGAGGAGCTTGGGATGAGATTAACCAGAAGGCTGAGAGGGAGAAGGCGAGGTTGGCGGCTTTGAGTCAGTTGCTGCACGAGAAGGAGTGATTTGGAGAATTTCAAAGGCGAAAAAGGGGTTTGATCATGTTCGAAATATACCTGATATGGAGAGGGGAGCTTCATTTGGTATTCAAGTTCTTCGCGTTCCACTTCGTGCCACCAAGAAACATCTATATATGTACACGTAATTTCCAATTCAAATGCAACCTGAATGAAGAAGCAAAAAGTAGCTCGGCCAGCTAGATCGTCCGAACATATGTCGATGGTATATCTATGCGCACAACACAACATCACAACGCCAATTTCCCAACATCCTCACATACTGATCCATCATCACTCACTGCTGCCACTGCTGCTGCTGGTTTTGCTGACCACCCTGCTGACCCTGGTACTGTTGCTGTTGCTGACCACCCCACGGCTGCTGCTGCTGTCCATATCCCCTTCCGTAAGCGCCCTTATCGCGACCCCAACCACACTTGACCGGCCTACCACCAACAACGAACCCGTTCAGCTGGCAAATTGCCATAGCGGCATTCTCATGCGAATCCAACGTCACGAACGCATACCCACTATCAGCCTTGACCTTCAACTCCTGAACATACCCAAAGTTCTGGAACAAAGGTTGAACATCATTCTGGGTTGCAGTATGAGGCAAGTTCCCGACATACACAGTAGTGTTCGTCGGCGACGACGCAGCAAGAACCATCGCATAATCACCCATCCCCCCCATCCCAACCCCCGCCACCGCCGCCGGATTCTGAAAGCCCGGAACCCCAACACCGACACCCACACCCACACCGACACCCATGCCCATCCCGGGCATCCCAACCGACGCACTCCACCCCATCATCGCCAACGCCGCAGCCTGAACCTGCGCAGCCCCCGCTCCCTTCTGATTCGCCCAATTACACCTGATAGCCCTACTCCCCAACCACTCTCCATTCATCGTCGCAATCGCCTGCTCCGCGTCCCCCCTTTCCCTAAACGCAACGAACCCATACCCCCTGCTCCTTCCCGTGTTCGGATCCCACATAACTCGAGCATCCGACATGGACCCGAAGGCAGAGAAGGCTTTTGCGAGGATTTCGTCGTTGATTTCGGAGGAGAGGTCGCCGATGAAAATGTGGTAGTGGGCGGCGGTGTCTTCTTTGTTTGCGTTTGCGGGGTGGTTTGGGTTGTTGGTGGATTGGTAGGCCCAGTTGACTTTGATCTCCTGTAACCCCCAGTCAGCACATGTAGCAATAATGAAATGGAGCATGACATACGGTATCGAATATTCTCCGCCCATTCAAAGTCTGCATAGCCGTCTCTGCCGCCCGTGGGTCCTCATACTCAACGAACCCATAGTTCAAACCCTGACCACCAAACTATGTGCAAATCAATCAGCAACCCAATCCGAGAACTCGATGAGACGGACACATACGTTCTTGTCAGTGAGGATCTTGACATTCCTCACAGCCCCCGCAACGCCAAAGATCTCGTGCAACATAAAGTCCGTGACCCTCGTGTTCAAGTTACCGACATACAACGCTACACCCAACAATCAGTGCACCATTCCCACAGCAAGTCAATTTGGCAGGGTATACACACTAGAAGCCTTCCTCTGTCCCTCCTGCTGCTGTCTCTGCATAGCCCTCGGTCCAGTAGGGACACCAGCTTCATCCGACCCAGCCTCGAACTCGGTCTGGTCATGAGATTCCTGGACTTCGACGTCCATGGGCATGTCCTCGACACTAGTGTTGGGGGTTTCTTGCACGTCCATTGTTGTCGTTGGCGAGCGAGCTGAGTTTTCGGAGTGAGTGTTGTTGCCTTGATGCAGGGTTGCCTCGAAATTACGGAATGGCCTCGTGAAAGTACACGCATGCGAAGGGTGAGGCACGAAAACATCCCGACTCCATCATCGAGGATTCTTGTTATTCTTGTTTGAAAATGCTTTTATTCATGCTCCAAAATGCTATCTGTTCTATGGGGAACCGGTGATGACCCGCAACACCGCAATCATGGGAGGTCTTGAGTATCAATCTCCGGTACAACGGCCACGAAACTCGTCCTCAACGGACTCTCAGCACAATCCAATCCCAGCTCTGCATCGATATGCGCCTTGACATCCGCTCCATGTAACCCATGACTCTCCGCGTGCTCCGAACTTCTCGGCATCGCCGGTTCAGTGTAATACTCGTCTATCCCCACAATCAGCAATCGCCATGTAGCAGCGGTTAAGGAAGACATACCAATGATAGGATGTAACAACACCATCTGATTCCGGATTGTTAAACACGAGTTATTCGGCACTGTAACCCAATCCGCTCTCTCGAACGTCAGAGGCTCAGAAGCGACAAGCACAATATCCTGTCCCCGATCACGCCGTTCCATACGGTAATGTCCTCCAGGCTTGTACTCATGGAACGAGGACCCAGAACTGGTAACCACCACCGTCAGCATACCAACAACCCACAAGGTGCCCTGGGATAGTAGTGGTCTTACCTGAAATATAAGGAGGCAGCTTCCTGCGTTCGACTCGTGATATACCGCGTACAAACCACGCTCTCGCCATCCGTGACAGCAAAGTTCATCATACTCGGTTCTCGCTCATCCTCGTCTTCCCCCTCCTGCGCCTCCTTCGTCCACGCCTTCAACAGATCGACGGTAGCCAACATAGCTTTCCGGAGGACTTCGGGGCCAAAGCCGCTGGCTGGGGAGGATGCTGGGTCGTGTCCTGAGTCGTGGAGACAGTTTAGGAAGAGCGCGAAGGCCCATTCACTGTCTGTGTTTCCGGCGACGTGAAGGAAGTATTGATCCCGTAACGCCGTCTGCAACCGTCTCTTAATCTTCGGAAACGCCGCAATATTCCCTGTCAGAACAGAATCGTCAGTCAAAACTTCTACGTCGTCATGGTCCTCCTGTCCTGACCATTATGCATCCACATCAAACTCCCAAAGCTCCACGGATGACAGTTCACCTCCGCTAAAATCCCCGCCGTACTCGCCCTCACATGCGCAAACACAAGCGCACTCTTCGTCTTTTCCGCCAATCGTGCAAGGTTCAAATTATTCCATGCTGGAGTAATCGCAGTAAAGATACATGGGCCTGAGCCGATTTCGGGATCGGGGGAGGAGGGGTCTTGGGTGTAGTAGCCGACGCCGAAGCCGTCGCCGTTGATGGGGCGGCGAGTGTCAATGCGGAGACGGGAGTCGAAGGATTGGCTGTGAACAAGATCAGTATGCAGTTTTATGCTGAAGACGAGATCCTATTTCACTTGATGATCGAGTGCTGCGGTCTGGTAATCAGATCTGGGAGGGTGCGATTAGCGATGATTCGTCACTGTACTCCCTTGTGCTCACCTGCCAACAGCATCTTTCGCTTCCCCTTGTAGATCAATAGCCGACACATCTTCAGCTGCTTCGAGGAATCGGCCTTGTCGTCGTTACACTTATTGCCGCCTTCGGTCGGTGTATTGCGTGCTGCAGTCACCTGCACTCCACTGCAAGGACTGAACCTTAACTCGCACGATGACCAAAACGACGTTGAAAATCTCGCTATATTTAAGTGAATCTGTTCTAAGTTATGCCGTTATCCTACACCTCCTCCCGTCTTTTTCATCTCTTTTCTATCTTCGTCTACCACCCGAAACTCTCCACAAAAGTATCAATCTCCCTATCAGCAGTCATGTTCGCACTGACAGCATTTGCAACCTCATCACTAAGCGTAGAAGGCCCACAAACACCAACCGCCATCCTACCCAACTCACTCGCCTCCGCCACAGCCATCTCAACCAACGCCAGCACATTCGGACGTCCAAAGCAGACGTACGAGGCGAACTGGCTAATACCCTCTTTGTCCGTCAATGAAAGCAAGGAACCCTCAGTGGATGAAGGCACCTCAGTGACATCGCCCTCACGAGACTCGTCGGCAGTAGACTCAGTGTCCAAAGATGCGCTAGAGGTAACCTCCCTCGCCTCTGGCAACAACTGCGGCTTCTTTTCAGGATGTTCAGCAACGAGCGCCTGTTCCCTCGTAACCCTAATCTCAACGTCCAAAAAGTCATTGGGTGCATCGGCCAACATCCCTGCCAGCTCATTGCGGACCCAGGAGAGGTGTGCGCGGTTTGTGATGACCCAGATGAATTTGACGCGTTTGGTATAGATCCCCGTCTGCGCGACACGGCGACGGACCAAGTCTCTGGCGACAGTGATGGAGAAGGTGATTCCAGTTCCTCCGGCGATGAGGAGGACGGTTTCGTAGCGGTGAAACGCAGCACAATGTCCATAAGGTCCATCAACGCACACGGGCACAGTCTGCGCACCAGCCAAAGCCTTCTTGTAGAGAGTTCCTGTGGCACCCGAACGAGCGCGAATCAAGATATCAATCGAGTCATCCTCAGAAGTAGACATGATGGTAAACGGATGTCCCTGACCCGGCGCCAACGCCGGCAAACTCAAGAAACAATGCGATCCAGGCGCCCACCTCCTCATCACACTCAACCCTTTCGGCTTCTCAATCCTCAACACCACAATCCCTCCAGGATATGTTTCGACACTGGCTTTGCGGAACGGCGCACCCACCCCAATCCTCATCCACCTAAACACCCGATCCAAACAAATAATCCCAATACTCGCCTTGACCCAAACAACACAACTCTTATCATGCTTCCAACTCGCCCCAAGCATAACGCCCGCCATAGCCAAATGCACCAAATAAAAGCTCTCGTAGAATCTGTTCCTCAACCACCTCACACTTCCGAAACTCAGAAAGATACACGCGGCGAATCCGACGAAGCCGATGACGTTTGTGGTTTTCTTGAGACGCTCGGGTTGGCCTTGGGAGGTGTAGAGGTAGGAGTAGAGGACGGTGTGGAGGAAGACGTAGAGGAGCATTGCGCGGCCGACCCAGCGGTGCAGGACGTTGGCTTTTTCGTGAGAGAGGCCCATGAAGAGGGCGAGGGGGGAATTCTTCATCGAGAGGAAGAAGAGAGGGGGGAAGTTTGCCGCGGCGATACTATCCACAAAAAGTCAGCCATTGTTCAAGCGAGATGTGGGAAGGGAGACAAACCGTCCGAAACGCTTAGCCACACGCTTCAAATCCGTCCCCCCAGTCTCATTCAACACAAACAATAAATTCAACCCCAAATAAACCACACAAGCAACCCACAACCCAACCTTCCCCACCCTCGTCGTCCTCATCATCCACCTTCTCCACACCACCCCCGGCGTCCTCACAACCCTCCTAACACTCCCCATCTTGGAAGAGGGTGTGCCGGAGAGTCGAAGAGTGAGAAGACGGTAGGCGTAGACGACCGTAAAGATGAGGACGGCAAGGGAGAAGCTGTAGTTGACGAGTTTGGCGTATTCGAAGGAGAGTGCGGCCATGGCGGCTTTTGCGCCGTTGTTTCCGCCGTTGTTGCCGCCGGTGCCGTTCGTGCTCGAAGCCGGGCCCGAAGAGGATCTCTTAACGACCTCGCTGATGATATTCTCCATCTTTCCCTGCGATTGCCGAGTGTGACGAAACACTCCCTTGGGTAGGCCATAGCGAGGGCTCTATATATACCCCTCCACCCATCCCATAGTCATGCACGACACCTCAAGCCAGTTGCGACGACGAACGAGACACGGAAGATCTAGAGTACGAACCAACCCTTAGCAGGACCTGCCAAAAATTATCTGATCTGACGCTTGGTGCATAATCTGATCCAGCTTCCAATCATTTCAAGCAGCTGCACAGTCCTCGGCCGAAAAAGATCTTTTTTTTTGTCGGGGGTGCAAGTGCAAGTGGGCGTTTTAGATGAATGGTGCCGTCCGAAGTTTGTCGCGTGCTGTTGCCGAGAGGTTGGTTGGGTGTTCTTGTCAAGGCAAGTGTGCCGGCAGTGAGCGTGGACGGAGGATGATGAGCGACCAGACAAACGATCGTCGTTCATGATCCTCGCATCATCTACGACAGACAGCAGGCCAGACCTCCCTCGGGCAAACGGCGCAGACTCGGCCCCAATCTCCTCTGCACGCCAGCTGAAGTTATCAGATCTCCCAGAATAGCCTAGCCCCCCCTGACGTTTTAGCCGAGGGTGAGTTGGTTAAGCGACCCCGAGTCATGTGAAGCGAAGTTATCTGATTTGAGATTCAACCTTCATTAATCATCCACTTCCAATTAAATCCTAACCAAATCAACCCTACACCTCTCCCACGCCCGATTCTCCACCACCCCTCCCTCCCCCTCCCCCTCCCTCACCTCCCTCCGCCCCACCGTAACCCGCGCCCATCCCCCCGCCGCAAACCTCTTCGCCATAACCCCCGGATTCAAACACACTACCCCATCAACAACCTTCGCAAACCCCTTCAACTCGCTCGGCGTCACCAACAAATCCGGGACCGCCTCCACGAACTCTGTCAATCCCAGATAGGGAACATCGAGGTTCCCCGAGGGGGAGGGGAAGAGGGGATAGAAGTTGCGTTGGGAGATGAGGTGCGACGGCAGCCGAGCCAACATATTCTGGTGTGTTGGGTTCCGGACCAACTCTTCTTTCGAGAGGTGGAAGAGGATGTCGTTCGTCGTACACCCCAACACGACATCACCAACCTTAAACACCGCCGGACTCGGCAAAGACTTGATATGCTTCTGCCCAGAGAGTCCAAGAGATTTGAGCTCAAAGGCCTCTTGCGGGAAACACGCATGCCGGTTACACGCGTCCCTCACATGCGGCATCAACAACACCGTCGTCCCACTCGGAATCCTCAAGATCTCCTTTGCCACACACTCCCTAAACAACTCATCCAATGTCTCCACCTGTGCCTCCACCGTAGAAAAATCCCCATTCTTGATAAGCGGGTGTTCGGTATCGATAAAGGGCCCCATGAGGACGACGACCTCAGCCCTCTCCTCACCCCTTTCGAACCGTCCGCAGAATTCTTTGAGGGGCTCGAAGAGGAGGGAATTGTCCATCGTCCATGGACCTGACGCGATGGCGATCCTGTAACCCTCCTCCGCGAACTCATCCACTGAACTCGCCGCCAACGGTAACGGCGGCAACAACAAAATCTCCTTAACAGCAAAATACCCCCCTCCGGCATTCGTCCCCCTCACCGCAACGATCTGTCCCGGGAAAAACGCAAAACTCTTCAACTCCTCCGCCAACCGCAGCGGAACCCTGGCACCAGCTCCATACCTCCGACTCGTCTCCAACAACAAACTCGCAGTATTAAGCCGACCTCCTTGGTTCGAGTCACCGACGACTCGTCCCACGGCAACACATTCCCCCATCCTAACCACACTCGGATTTCCCACTTCTTCCTCGCCCAAGCCCAACGCTTCTGCATACGCGTCGACACGGTCATCCAACACGTCTGAGGCGGTGGTGGGTTTCATGTGACACGTCCTGAATTGATACTTCTTTGGTTCGAAGGAGGCTGTGAGCGGCAAGGGTGTAGAGAGGGGAGCGTGGGTGAGGAGTGGGAGATGGGGGTTTAGAGTTTCGGTTGTGAGGCCGGGGTTGCGGCGAGCGGTAAACGGCGTTCCGGTTCCGATGGGGTTGGAGTTGAGGTGTGAGGCGCTGGCGCGGGGGGTCGCAGATTGGGAGAGCGGGGAGGAGTCGACGAAGTCGGCGGGTCGCTTCTTGGGCGTCGGAGTGTCGCCGCCGAGGAGGGAAGGCTTCACCGCCGACGAATTCGTGTTCAGCTTTCGTTTGAGCGAGGGCGAGGGAGTACCGGGCATGATCCCCCCACCCATACCAATCAACTCATCCAACCCCGTACCCCTCCCAATCTTTACCCCACTCCCCGGCGTTGCTCCTACACCCCCCTCTTTCTTCACCCTTGACTGTTGCCTAACCTCCCTCTCCAACTGCGCCTGAACATCCTTCTTGAAATTCCTCACGTTCTCCAATGTGAGTACAACTTCACTCTCGGCAGAGTTTTGTTGGATACACCATGATTCCCATTTGTAAAAGAGTTCTTGGGGGTCGAGGGAGTAGAGGCGGAGGATGGAGTGGAGTTCGGCGAGGATGTCGGGGGTTGAGGGGAGGGTGGGGCCGAAGTGCTGTTCGAGAGCTTCGGTGATGGCTGGATCGTCTGTCGTCATGTTGATCTGATCAATCAAGGATTGTCTTCCTGAAATTGAAAGTCCTGGGTCGAGGACGCGTTTGATGCAGGTTAATTGGAGTGCCCGCGACGCGTCTGAGTGTACGCCTGCGCCCAGCGCACAGCCGCACCACCAAAAGTACTACGTGAGGGTGTGAAGATTAAATGAAATCCATTTGTATTGTGTCGAGACCCTAAGCTCTCGTATGCTAGTGAAACCTCATCTATCACGGTCCAAATATAACCAGGTATCCCCAATAAAACGCCATATCCAAAGCAAAACTAAACAAAATGCTATCACCATACTTATCGATATATCGCTACCATATCAGTACAACTCAAAACCCAGTCTCCTAATCGCAATCACGCAAGACCAAGCTCACCCTGTCCACCGAAGAAATCATCAAAGTTGACCTGCATTCTATTCAACCCATCCACGGTCTGCACCTTTCCAGCATTAGCCGCTGCAGCAGTGTTGCACGGCGTGTCAACCTCGCTTCCTTCACCCCAGCTTGTCAACGCAGTCGTACCATCATCATCACAAAATAACCCCGGCGGCGGCGAACTCGGCAGGATATCTGTCTGCGGACTCGTACCCGTTCCCGCTCCGAAATTGGGTTGAGGAATCATGTCTTCCATACCCGCTTGCGAGAGCATGTTTCCGAGAGCAGCCTTGGAACGGGGCGTCATCTCCACTCCACCGACGATTTCGAAGCCCAAGGGCTTGGGCGGAGCTTCCTTGCTGTCCAGCAGGTTGAAGATACTGCTCTTCCACGGACTCGGCGTCGGCGCAACAGTCGGACTCTGGAAACTCCCAGTACTCCTTGTCGGCGTCTTCAAGAAATCGTCAATATTCCGTCTCGCCGAAGCCTCTGGCGTAGAGGGACGGTTCTCCTTCCCCTTTGCTGGTGAGAACTTCATGGGTGACATGTTAAGCCACTCGCCCATATCAATCGGCGCATTACCGATTCCGATATCAGACAATGCTTCGCGGCCCGTAGAGCTCATTCTATCCTCCTCAACCGTGGTCAACCCCAAATCATCGTTGCCAAAGACACCATCCGTCGCACCCAGGGGTCTAGGAGGCGAAGACATACTCCTCTTCAACGAATCCTTCGGGGCTTTCTTCGCCGCCTTCGGTCTCCTCGCCTTACTCTCCGCCGAAGCCGTACCCTTCGGCCGATCCCACAACTCTTCCGGTCGCATGCGTTTCCGGGTGGTATAGAACACGCCACACGGATTACACAACAACATCTCCCTCCGATCCTTTCCATCGTTGTTAAACCTCTGACTTTCCTCCAAAGCCTCGAACGCACAATTGACTTTCCTCCACGCAGCAGTCTGATTCGTTCCACAATGCTGACAAATCTTGCCACTAAGTGTCGTTTGCGTCTGTCCAGGTCCCATAAACGTGGGGTTTCCAGCCTGGACTGCAGCGAGACGCGCAGCGTTATTCGCCTGTACCCGGTCCCGGCCACGCATATCCTTCTTCCTGGGCGCAGTCTCCTTCTTCCTCTTCTTCGTGACAGGAGCAGGCTCAGACATCGGCCCACTGGGTCCGCGTTTCCTTGACTGCTCCTCCTGGTCGTCCTCGCCAGTGATGACGACCACGGCATGACCTTTTGCCGGATCCATCTTCATGGTGACCTTGCGGCCACTCGTACTTCCGGCAACGCTATGCATAGAAGCTTTCCTGACCATTGAGGCGCTGGCGGAGGCGGGAGGGGCCATGGGCATGCTGGGAAGGATAGGGGAGGAGGCGCCGCGTTGGGTTTGCCAGTCGCTGAGGTTGCTAGTGGAAAGGGGCATTCCGGGCATCGGCGGAGGCGAGGAACCCAACATAGGGTGTGCGTTCGGTAATACGGGCGTAAAAGAAGGCGACGATGCTGCCGGTGAGGAAGCAGCAACCGAGCGTTCGTGCACTTGTTGCGGTGCGACGCGTTTTCCACTTGCCAATAAAGACGCTTTACGTCCTCCAGCCGTTGATGAAGCCCGCGACAGCGAACGTTTCGTCGGTGCAAACTCCTCAGCCGGAGGCGTCATTTCCGCAAGTTGTCGGAGTTGTGTCTGAACATCCACCGCGAGCCCCTTTAACGATGCCGTCCACGCCTGCACGTCAAAGCTCTTTGGTAATGCCTTGCTTATCGCGTCATACGTCCTCATAGCCGTCAGGAACTCACCTTGCGTGGCCCCAGCGACCTTGTACAGTTTCAACTTGACCTCCAACACCTCTCCTGCACCGTAAATAGGTCCAGCACCGATCACGCGTCCAGTAACGTAATGTCTCTCAGCAGCCTCAGGACTTCCCAAAATCCACGAAAGCATCCCCTGTCCAAGGAATGGTGCATCCATTTCCGTGTAGTCGGTTGTGTAGACGGTGTAGTCAGCAGCATTCGGTCCATTGGCGATAAGTTCTGGCGACGCGGAGCAGACTGCCGAGATACACGTTCGAAGATCAACGAGACCAACCAGCGGCGTATCCAATGTACGCCCTGGCGTGTCGTTGAGAAGACGGATGGATATAGGTGTTGACGACCTTGCAAGGAATGGATGGTCATGTGTGGTGTCGAACGTATACAGGATTTTGACTGTGAGCACAACCGTAAGTAATCCAGATCTCAAAGCCCTGGCCTGAAGGTGAGCTCACCCTTCATCTGACGCGTTGTAGGGGGTTTAGGAGTCGTCATGTTGGTTCACTATCCTTCAGAGGTGTGGTGAAGGGGTGAATTGACGCGTCGACAGGCGTCCGGGAGGGTGGTGACAAGAGTGGAGCCCCGTGAGTGAA
Organism: Saitoella complicata NRRL Y-17804; assembly: GCF_001661265.1. Lineage (NCBI taxonomy): Eukaryota > Fungi > Ascomycota > Saitoellomycetes > Saitoellales > Saitoellaceae > Saitoella > Saitoella complicata. The sequence goes on from NW_017566995.1 coordinate 482,881, forward strand.
CCAGGATGATAAAGCAAGGTCTGTAGGATACGGGAAGGATAAGGATGCCGTGAGAGCAGGCAGACACGTCTTTGCTAACTTGGATCTTCGTTGGTGGATTGGTTGGAGTTCAGCTCGAATTCATTGAACGCGTCTCGCGTATCTTCATTAAGTACTGCAGTGCGCAAGATTCATGTCATAGCGCCAAAACCCGCCTGATCGCGCGCGAGGGATGCTACCTCAGCACCAGAGCAGTATAGCTGAAGGCTGAGAGTAAAAAATGAAGACGGCCATGGATACATGGAGTCTCGAGCAATCGCTTGGTACCCTTGGATCTTGTGTAGCCTCTTTTCCCGTGAAGTTGTGGCAGCACAAAGTGTCTTTGATGCTGGCGTATGGTAGAAGGATACAAGATGTCAGGCTACACTTGACTTGTCCCAGCACTTCAAGAACATCGGTAAGTTTGCATAAGGCCGCAGGGAGACTGTACTTGGCAAACTATCGTGGATTGATGAGGTTTTGGGATGGTGATCAAGCAGGCAACCCTGCATGGAGATTAGGGTATCCCAATGTTCTCTTCTTTTTGGGGAAAGATTCGACTAAGGAAGCATTGGGCATGATCAAATCCTTCTTCTCCGGTTATTTGCGCGCTGGACGTCTTGGGCAGCAGTCCACAATGGAGGGTGCAGGCGTAGGAAGGGAGCTGAAAAAAGGAACGAGCATCACCTTTTGCTGGGCATCTTTTCCCATATTATGACCTGTTCCCATGTCCAGAGACAGTGGAGTTTGATGCTTGCATGAAGTTCACAGATCAGTATCTTGGTCTTGTCAAACCGGTTGTGGTTGTGACTTATTCTTATCGGGTCTCCTCTATGGCAGCAGGTAAGTTCCTTCACGGTTATGGGACAGCACACAAAGTTTCACCAGCAAAGTCGGTTTTCTGTTTCTGGCCTTCCATGACGGGGGATGGATTGATGGAGATGTTGCGAACCATCAGCGGACACAGCACTTCTTGCGGTTCCTTGCTTTCATCCAGGCGCGACAAATATGATTATTCTCCAGTCGAATTTCAGAGAATCATCGACCTTATCAGCATCATCGGCTTTAAAATTGCAGACCTGGCAGTTGAGATCTTGGCGGCTGATATGAGCAGGAAAATGCTTTGTGAGATGATTCGAGCAAACTACGCCTTACTGTCCGCGAACTATTCGATGGATATGCTTGTTTTCTGGGATGAATCGAGTACCAACAACCGTTGCACCTATCAAAAATTTGGCTATTCTCCCGAGGGGTCACCCTTGAAGGCATAACTTGGTAGCTGTAGCATAATTAATATACATCAAACTTAGACCCATCATGAAGCGTCCCTTGATCAGAGGCAGGCATCCTCCTCTCAATATCATTCATGCCTGGATTTCTTAGTAAATTGCTAACAAATCTCGGCAAGTTGGATATTCAGGGGAGGGACCTGCACATCGGTCCCTGGACTCTAGGACATTTTGACGGACAGTAAGAGGCTTGCGTCGAGATCTTTTTTTAATAATTTGACGAAACATAGACTATATACAATGGGAGTGGTACCGTTCGAAAAGGCATAAAAAAAGAAAGATCCTGACACCCCTCTCTCCTTCTCTCTCCTGCCCAACATTCATCCTCTTCACGAACTAAGCTGACTAAGCTTATAGATACGCAAAAATACTCTCTCGCAAATGGGTGACTCGAGCAAAGTTGCGCAGCTGCGCAGAAAAGCTTAGAACATCATTACCAAGCAAGCTCGTCAGTATGGTACTCTCTGGAGGGGTGCTGGGAGGACATACGTCTGAATCTATGGACTGCAGTCGGGCCTCAAGACAGCGCTTGGTCTTCTCCTTTGCCTTCGAAAGGGGCAAGCAGCGCTGCGCAGCAAGCATATCTCCTGGTCGGATACCTGGGATGGTCTGACTGGCAGGCACCCTCTTTAAATCCTCGAGTGCCAATCCATTTTCGCAAAAAGCTTGCTCGGTCTGCACAGCATCGAACCTGGTGTAGCTAGGGTGGTTTTTCGCCACAAAACTCGTAAAGCCTGCTACATCTTTGACGTCCTCCATCCGTAATGGGCTCGAGAGTAGTACCGGCACAGTCAAGATTGTGGGAATCGGAGTAGTAGCAGGCTTATGGGGAGTCGAGGAGATTGCAGGCGTAGTTCTCCACATAGGAGCTGGTGTACTGTAAGTCTCGGAGCTTGCTGCGGCGTGCACGGTGCCTTTGTGAAGTTTGTTGAAGGTCGGTGTATGTGGTGGGACCAACTCATCAACATCCCTGTCGGGAAGGGCCATGAACTGTCCCCAGCGGCTCAGATGATGTGAGGCAAGGTGCATTCGCTTCCCTGAGCCCGGGACCTTCCAGCAGTACCCTTCGTGTACTTTACATACCCATTTTTCCTGAAGCTTCGTAACATTAGACAAAACAGCACGCTTGAAGGCTTTATTTCAACATGTTGCTTCACTTCGTTCAGCATAGGCTTGGAGGGGTTGTTTCCGTGCTTTTTGGGGCCTCTGACGTCCTCCAAGGATGCGGGGAGGGGTATCGAGTTCAGCGTCTGAAGATCCACCCGGGTCAAGAGGGACGTATTTCGCTTAAATACCGATGGAAACACTCCAGTTCTTGTTCTTTTACCACTGTAGAGCTCCTGTAGATCCTTCACTTGATCCTTCAAGTCCTCTAAGTCAGCGGCACTGCGCAGCTTCGTCACTGCATATTCTACCCTACCTCGAATGATCTGGTAACCCAGGATCATGTAAGAAATCCTGGGGGATATGTCGTCAGGGCAGCTCAGGTCGTCACAGAGATCTTCGGTGGCCATTTTCATGAGCATGGCATGGACGTAGTCATAATCCCATGATGGTAGAATGGTTACCTGCCCTTCCATTGAGGGCTTACCCCCGGTCCTAGTGGTGGCAAATTTGATGACGAATCTTTGCAACTCGAGCTCTTCGCTGACATCTGATGGCATGGGAAGAGCTTCTGATTTGTTGCGGGTTGTTGAAGGTTTTCTTCGGTTCTGGAGTCGATGAGAAGTCAGTTTCGACGACGTGTTGAACGCGTGGTTTCGCAGCACGGGAAGAAGCCCTACGTTGCGATGATTCAATAGCATCAATCAGCAGACGTTGTCAACTCGATTTGGGCAAGATACGACGTGATTTTTTGTTCCAGTTTGTCGGTGGTGTGGAGTACGCGCGCAACACGTGATTGGCATGACTGTTGCACTTGGCTGTAAGTGGAGAGTCTACGACCTTGCAGTACAACGAAATAGCAGTCTCGTAGCCATTCTGCGAGGACTGAACGCCCAAAAAAGTCGGCCGCGACAAGCGTAGAAATTCTAACTTGCCAAAATTGAAGGAGATAGACCAAGAGTAACTCAATAGGATGTAAAAGACGGTCTTTTAAACTACTCTACTTACTTTCAGCCTGATCTGACTTGATCTGAGTACTTGGTGTTGTCACATCTGGGAATAAGGTTGTCTGCGGCACAGCTGCTGAGCACCGTGTTCTCAAACCCCCACACCCAACATGCCAGATCTCAACATAGAAGACATCCCATACAGCGATCTTTTGCATGAAGAGAGACCATACCGTTGCGCTGAGATCGTGGGCCTCACAAAAGCTGAAATTCCAAAGGAGAAGATTGAGGAGCAGCGTCTTGTCAAGAGAAGGACATTGGAGGGTATCACTAACAATTGGTGGAAGACAGCCTCCTACCGCTACAGCCCTTGTTCTGGAGTCCTCGGATCCTTTCCAAACGCGATAAGGACGAGCTCACCCGCAGTGTTCGCACAGGGAAGTACAACAACGCTGTGGAAGCTGCTGCTGCCTTCAATCATGGTCGCCAAAGGGATCTTTCAGCGGAGACGGTATGCTTGTTACTACTCAAAAGCGAAGCAAAGTGTGTTACACAGCAGAGGAAACCGTTTCTGTCGGCTGCGGCTCGGGAAAGGCATTACCAATGGGCAAAGGAGCACTTGCACTGGAGGAAGGAGGACTGGATGCGGATCATCCACACCGACGAACCGAAATTCCCGTGTTCTGGGCCAGGACATGTTGCAAAGGTCTATGTCTGGCCTGGGGATCCTCCTAGGGAGAATGAATTCATTCCTCGGATGCATTCTGGTGGTGGGAGTATCTTCGTGTTTGGTGGAAAGTGCTGGTGGGGGGCCACAAAACACGCTCGTTCGCAGGTCCCAACGGTCGACAAGGTCGTGATGCGTGACTTCGTTGAAGACTTTCTACTTCCCAAGCTTCAGGGGTTCAGAGAAGCCGACATCAATCTCACAATCCAACATGACAACGACGCCAAGTTTCACGCGCCGACTGCAGAGAATCGTACGAACGGGAGGGATACAGAGTCCTACCCTGGCCGGCATACTCACCTGATATGAACCCCATTGAGGACTTGTGGTGCCTGATCTCCAAATGCCTGGAAAAGCGAGCTGCGGTTGCAAAAGACCTCGATGAACTATGGAAGTAGACGTTGAAGGAATGGGAAAAGATTCCGCTCGAATACCTCCGGAAGCTCAATGTATCGATGCCCCAGAGGGTGAAGGACCTGTACGATGTTAAGAGGGGTCATACAAGACATTGAGGTTTTCTAGCGAGGGTGAGGAGGGGGGTGTTGGATGGAGCCGGTGGGGTACTCAGGAAGGACCCAGCGAATACAGTAGTTAGCGAGTTGTCCTCTTAAAGATGTGTTTATTTTGCTTTAAACAAGACGTTTTTCAAATCGTTTCAGCGAATTTCCAACTTCTAACTTTACCGGCTTCCTCGCCGGCCCTCGCGCCGACTCTTTTGGGCCACGGTACGGCACACGTACTTTGGTTCTTCCAGACCTGTTTCGTTTCCAATTTTGGGTAGATTAAGCGTCGAAAAAAATCCCGAAAGGTTCTTTGAAGGAGGTTGAGTAGTTTCAATTCAACATAGAACAATATGATTTTCCATTCGATTGTCGCTATTACGCGTTTATGGCAGCTGACGTTACGTCGGTTGCAGGATGTTGCAGCTCGTACACCTCGACGAAAGTTATTTTTAGAACACCATGCTCGCCCGTATCGCCAACCCTCAGGCGATTTTGAGAACGTCTCGGACGTTGCTCTTACGGCATGCTACACCTTTTCGTCAAGTGCACCGGGCGCCAATGCCTTTGATCCGCCCCTTGGTTCGTGCGAGACTGAACCATGTACGAGTCGGGCAATTACAGGCAATTCAGGGAAGGGCCTTGTGGACGAACAATATACCAAAGTTGTTTTTGAAATCATTTAGAGTGCCTGTGGCTGCTGGTACGCTGTTGATTACTGTGTTAGGTTATCTGGACTACAAAGTGCAAGGTAAAGCGATCGCTGCTCTATCCAGGAAGAGTATTACTGACCTTGCTCACAGAGGCGAGGAACTATGCCAAAGACTTTGCAAACGGCGCATGGGCAACAGCAAGTGGACTGTACCATTCCTTAGCGATACCGCAGGTTACGGCTCCCGCGTGGATACAAGAGCTATTACAATCCGCATCCCCATCAAACTCCGAACAATCGAATTCCAGAGAATCCTCAGACAAGGAATCATCTTCCTCATTTAACACCGACCCCAAGGAACCCGAACGACCCAACATCCTCACCACCCTCGCCGCCGCTACAGGCGCAACTCTCTTCACAGACGACGACACCCCCGGCCAAGCAAGAGACGACCAAATCATGGTTCTTACGCGTAAAATGATTGAAATTCGGAACATTCTCCAACGCGTCGGCAAATCTGACTCCCTCCAACTTCCCTCCATTGTTGTCATCGGGTCCCAGTCATCTGGAAAGAGTTCGGTGTTGGAGGCGATTGTTGGACATGAATTCTTGCCGAAGGGAAACAACATGGTCACGAGGCGGCCTATTGAGTTGACTTTGGTGCATACGCCTGGTGCGACGGTGGAATATGGAGAATTCCCGGCGCTTGGGCTGGGAAGGATCACGGACTTTGGGCAGATTCAGAGGACATTGACGGACCTGAACATGGCTGTCTCGGATGCTCAATGTGTGTCTGATGACCCGATTCAGCTCATCATCTACTCTCCCATGGTACCTGACCTGTCGTTGATCGATCTTCCTGGGTATATCCAGGTCGAGTCGGTGGGCCAACCACCGGAGCTGAGGGAGAAGATTTCGAAGTTGTGTGACAAGTATATCCGCAGCCCGAACATCATCCTCGCTGTGTGCGCCGCTGACGTGGATTTGGCAAACTCACCCGCGTTGAGGGCTAGCAGGATCGTTGACCCATTGGGCCTGCGAACCATCGGAGTGGTTACGAAGATGGACCTTGTTTCCCCAGAACGGGGTGCTGCCATCTTGCGAGACAACCAGTACCCACTTCATCTCGGATACATCGGTGTCGTTGCCCAAGCACCGTCTCTATCTCAGGGTTTGAGGCAGAGGTTGACGGGGGGCAACATCTCTGGCATCATCGCACAGAACGAGAAGAGTTTCTTTGACGGACGCCGGGAATTCGATACTGGGAGCGGTGTCAAGACGGGTACAGTCGAGCTGCGACGGACTTTGATGCATGTTCTCGAGTCATCCATGTCGTCGAGTTTGGAAAGTATCTCGAATGCGATCACGCAGGAGCTCGAGGAGGTTTCCTATAAGTTCAAGGTCTTGTACAACGACCGCGAGTTAACTGCTGAATCATATTTGGCGGAGAATGTGGATGCCTTGAAGCAGAGGTTTAAGGAGTTCTCGGCACGGTTCGGAAAACCGCAGGTTGCGGCGATGTTGAAGACGGATTTGGATCAACGTGTATTGAATATTCTTGCTGAGCATTACTGGGATGACAAGACACTCGCGTCCCTGTCGAATGCTTCTCCGGATGACAAGCACTGGCAGCACCATTTCGACGCATCATCGCTTGCGCTGACGAGGTTGGGCGTTGGCCGAGTCGCGACTGATCTCGTTGTCAACGCTTTGTCAAGCAAGATGCAACGACTTGCAGACGAAACCGACTTCCGCCATAATCACTTTGCTTCCAACCACATTCAGTCCGCTGTCCAGAACATCCTCAGGTCTCGATACCATTCCACTGCTGATCAGGTAGAGAACTGTGTCAAGCCATTCAAGTATGAGGTTGAGGTTGATGATCGAGAATGGAATGTTGGTAAGGAGCGTGCCGTGGTCCTGTTGAAGGAGGAGGCGGCACGTGTGGAGGCAGCTATCACAGAATTGAAGAAGAGTGTGGGCTCGAAGAGGCTTGGCCAGGTCATGTCATTTTTGAAGGAACAGGGTGCGAAGGAAGTACAAGCAAATGAGCAGGATATGGGCGGATATAGTGGCGCTCTCCTACAGAAGGGTTCGTTCCTTCATACGTGATTGAGAGGCATGGACTAACCCCGTCGATAGGCAACTACGCAAACTACCTCCAAACCCGTGCAGATGTTCTCAAGATGAGAATTATGGCACTCAAGTCGAAGCAGTGTCGATCCAAGGAGAATCAGATGTACTGTCCGGAAGCGTTCTTGAACGTCGTTGCGGATAAGCTTGCTGCGACGGCAGTGTTGTTCATCAACGTCGAGTTGCTCACAGAGTTTTACTATCAGGTGTGTTGGGAACGTTATTGCTCCGTATGATAGATACTGACCTGGTATTCAGTTCCCTCGCGAGCTCGAGAACCGACTTGTTCGCAATCTGACGCCGGATCAAATCCAGGCCTTTGCAAGGGAGGACAAGGAGGTGAAGGCACACATTGAGATGCAAGAAAAGAAGGAGTTGCTGCAGCTCGCACTGGACAAGATTGAGTCTGTCATACTGTTGGAGAAGACGAGCAAGATGCAGCAAGAGCAGCGCAGGTGATTCGGATTTTTCTCTCTTGTGATTTCATATATCTATGATTGGTTTGTTCATTGGCGCTTGGGCTACGGTGTTAGTTTTGCTGTTCTTTTTCCATTATTACGATCTCAGAACATTATATTTGATCCTGCTCCCACGGCTCACACCGCACACCAAGCTAAGGTGGCGCAGGCAAGGCAGCGAGCACCGCAGTTGCGAGGTCGCGATCAAGAAGGTCCGAAAGTGGTGCCAATTCAAAGCGTGAATTGCAATCTATCGTTTGCTACCCTTTTCCGCAGATTTCGCATCCTTCCTGGGTGACCTGGGTCGAGCCTGCGTTTCTGTGGCGCAGTTTCGCTTATAAGACAGGCACGGCCACGGTTACCTACATCCGTGTGTAACGTAGTCTGAAAATCATCAACCATGGACCCAGCAGACACTGAGGTTAGCCTTTTCGCATTGGACTTGGGCAGCGACATTGAGGATGTCAAGGAGGACTTGGCCGCTTCTGAAGCTGCCGGATGTACTGTCATCGCGGAGCCTGTGAAGGGAAAGAAGGATCGTCATGCGGTAATGAGCGAGGAGGAATACGCGAAGCAGAAGGAGAACTTCTGGCGAAACGTGAATATCGAGGAACCTGGGGTAATGCCTCTTAAATGGCATCTTTGTACTTATTCTGACAGATCATAACAGATGCTCGAGAAAAAGACCCTACCAGCCGAGACCAAATTTGATATCTCACGCATCAAGAGTGCGATTGAGTTGTTCTACTACCAACGACAATACGAGAAGGCTCTGAACCTGGCAACAGAATTCCTGAAAGAGCCCACAAAGGGCGCGCCACGGATAGTCAGCGGAGACAGGAAAGAAATGGAAGATCTAGCGCGACGGTGCGAGCAGAAGCTTGCACATGCATCATCTCAAAAGCCAGCAGCTGCGCCGAACCCAATCCCCGCAATTCAAATGTCCTCCACCTTCACCTTCAACTTCGCCGACGAGGACATTGAGATTGACGAGAATGAGCAACTAGCTTCAGCCACATCCTCGCTCTCCCTTGAATGCCCTGCGTTGACCGTCCCTTCACTCACACCCTGTGTCCATGATCTGACGCAGTTTGTGTCAAGATTACCGCATAAGCTCAATTACTCCACCCTCAACATCCCCAACACGTCTGCACGAATCCCAAAACGTGAGCTTTGGGATATCAAGCTACAGCTCATGCACGAGGAAAATCTGGATGATGTCAAAGAAGAGGATGAGCGAACGAAGGAAGCACTCAATGGTGTCGACGATGTCATTCCCGGTGTATACGAAGGCGGGTTCAAAACTTGGGAGTGTTCCATCGACCTATCGCGGTATCTTTCGATGGAGATTGGTGCTGGCACACTGACGTGCCCAGAGAGAGTTGCTGAGCTTGGATGTGGGTCAGCATTGCCGAGTATGCATTTGTTGCATCAGGCACTCCTTAAGGGTCACGCGCTGGCACTGACATTGCAGGATTACAATGCGTCGGTTTTGCAGCATGTTACGGTGCCGAATGTTTACCTGGCCTGGGCACTATCGCGCGTGGGTGCCGAGGAATGGGAAGGTGACGGTGAAATTGACGTTACAGATGAGGACAAAACAGCATTCCTGAATGACCTCAAGACAAAGAACATCCAAATCACCCTTCTAAGCGGCGGCTGGGGCGTAGAAATGCTCGAGTATATGAACCCTGCTCCTACTATCCTCTTGGCGTCAGAAACAATTTATTCCCCTAATTCCTTACCAGCTTTCATGGATGTTTTGCATGGATGCTGTGCGGCGGGCTCGCAGGCTTTGGTTGCTGCAAAGAAGGTTTATTTTGGGGTTGGAGGGGGTGTTGATGAGTTTAAGCGGGCGGTAGAGGCAAGGAATCTGTTGAGGTCAGGGGTTGTTGATGATGTTTCTACCCAGGGAGTCGCGAGGACTATATTGAAGGTGAAGGCAAGGTCATAGAGGAGGCATGAGTTGGTTCCTTGATTGATAGACCACTTTACACAGAAATGAGATCGCACAAAAGAAACGCAGTGTGTGCCATTATTATTGAATATGCTGTAAATGCGAAAACATTCTCATCCGCCCCCAGATCCGAGGGTAAACGAGACATCTCTCAACGCTTGAGGGTACGCTGCTTCTCAGCTCCCTTGACCAGCCTCCGTTCCACGAACAACCCCTTCCTCCTCCTTACAGCATCCATGTAGTTCTTTGCTACGTTCTCACGTTCAGCAAGTTCTCCTAGATCCTCCAATTCCTCCTCCGTGGTCGGCACCCAGAATGGGTCGATATCGAGCATCTCGAAACCATTGAAAATAAGCTGCGGACTTGCTGCACCGGAGGTCTTCTTGCGGATATCATCGGAGAAACCGAAAGACTCAACAACAGGGAAGACGGCCTTGATGGTGAAGAAAGGCGTGCCCTCCTTCATCTCCTCCGCAACGATCCTTCCTCGTCGCCTGGCTACGACTCCGTAAACCTTGCCTAACACATCGGTGGATGCCTGAATGTCGACAGAGTACATGGCAAGCAGAAGGCGTGGTGACCATTGCAAGAAACCTTGTCTGATGGCGTCACGCACGACCGTCATGAACTGGCCAGAGATTTGACCCATCTGCGATCTCAATACGCTTGTGCCATTTTCATCGACCTCGTCCTCGACGGTTACGTCTTCAACGTAACATACAATACCCTGCATGGGCTCATGACAAAGAGGACCCCTAAGTGTGGCAATCTGGAAACCAGTGTAGAGGTAATCCTCGAAGTCGCGTGCAGTCAGAGCACCGGACTGGCGGGCCCTGTCTTCCTCAGAGTCGCCGTGGAACGCCTTCCTCATCCAATTCTCACTGGTCGAGTCAACCAAGAGGTTAGGTCCGATGCGCTTAGGGCCGAAAGCAACGATCTTGTCGACGATACCCTTCCACTCAAACTTGTCGTCGTTCTCTTTGTCCGCGAAAGCCTCTTCAAGACCCGCTTTCAAGTCCTCCTTGCTGAGGTACTTCTCGGTCTGAAGGGTTTCTTCGTCCTCCACAATGTCACCATCCAGGGCTGTCGTAGTCTCACCTACACTCACTTGCTGCTGCTCATGTTTGAACATTCTCTGGAAAGAAGCAGCGTTCTTGACCAAGTATTCGGTAACAGCGGCAGGCAACGGCCTTGTTCTGATCTTAACACCGACCTTCTCGGAAGAGATGGTTGTCACAGCCTCGCCCCTCTTCTCAACACCCTCTTTCAGAGGCGCCATCTCAGGTGCTTTGACAATCGTCTCCTTGAACGGCACAATTGGTTTCGAAGAGTAGATTTCAACCTTTGCAAACCTCTCCCTCAAGTCCTTCAGGCACCGCTCCAGATGCAACTCACCGGCAGTAAGAATGACATGCTCACCGGTATCCTGAACCAATACCTCAACGCAAGGATCGGCCTGGTTCAACAGCTTCAGTCCGTCCACAAGTTTAGGCATGTCCCTAGGGTCCGCAGGCTCGAGGGCAACCCGGACGATAGGCGCAGAACCCATGTTCACACCAGCTAAGTTCACACCACCACCTTGAACAGAGCAGATGGTACCGTTCTTCAAAACTTTACCCTCCAAACCACCGACACCAAAGACATTACCGGCAGGAACTTTGTCCAAGGCGACAAGCTCACGTCCCATCAGGAGGTAAAGGTCCGTGATCGTGACGCGTGAGACATGACGGTCGGGCTGTGCAGGGTTGTACTTTGGTCCCATGACAAGCAACTCGTCGCCGACGGCAACGGTTCCAGAGTAGATGCGTGAGAAACCAATCATGTGTTCCTTCTTCTCGTCCACGAACTCCTCCTCTTCGGGCATCTCCACCGCATCTTCACCCTCTGCTACCTGTGCTTCAGTTGGCGCATCGGTCAATGAAGCCTTCTGCATAGCTTCCTCAAGCGGTACACCGTTTGCCTCGGCCTCGGCCCTCTCCGCCCTTTCACGAGCCTCCCTAACCTGTCGTTCGCGCTGTTCCCTTTGCAGCAATCCTTGCTCTCTCATTTCATCGGCCGTCAGCTGTCTCCTCTTGTTCCTTGGCAACTCATCTTCAGGCACAGCAACCATCTTACTGACATATGCCATGACGGGTCCGTTGGCATTACACGCAAGCATACTCTGCTTCACTTCCTGGTCGATCGCCTCAGCTCCAGGTGCTTCCTCAAGCATGGACTGGATACGAGCAGATTGGGCAGCGAGAGGAGACGGAAGCTCCAGAATAACAGCCAGAAGAACAGCAGTCGACAACGGAAGCCACTGAGACATGATCGAGGTAAGAGTAATACGCGCATCCTTCGCCCTGAGATCGCGAGGCAAAATCTTCACGCCGAGGGCTTTGACGATCTTCTCAACCATCTCAGTATCACGCTCCACTACTGTGTTTTGATAAACGGCGTGCACATTGTCCATAACGAACTGCACAAACATCGGCTTCAAGTTCCTGCCCTTCAAGTGTCGCGCCTGCAAGACACGCTTGGTCTTAGGATCAAGATAGTAGTCGCCCCACAAAACCTTTTGCAAGTTTTCGGGCTTGACACCGAGCTTGGGTGCGTACAGCTGCGCGAACTGGGAGAGACGGAATGCCCATCCGTCGATAGCGGAGGCGAAGATCACGTTGCCCTTGGATGGCTCGAAGTAAATGTCTTCATCGTCTTTTTCCTCGAACTCTTCCTCTGTCAACTCTCCCGCAGCCTTCCGTCGCTCCTTTCCCTCGCGCCACTTCATGTCCTCCTCCATACGCTCACCAGCGAAGAAAGATCCCATAACGGCATTAACCTGCTCCACAACCTTATTCAAATGTGCCGCAGCCTCGGCACTGCTCAGTCTCAACTCGGTAAACAGTCTGTCGAGCTTGTTCAGCACCAACACAGGCCGAATCTTCTCCAACCATGCTTGTCGAAGGACGGTAATAGTCTGTGAGCAAACTCCTTCGACGACATCAACTAAAACGAGCGCACCATCGCAGAGACGGGATGCGGTGGAGACTTCAGATGAGAAGTCGATGTGTCCTGGCGAATCGATCAAGTTGATAAGGTGATCAGTCGCAGTTGGGGGTGCATCGGGCATTTCTGGTGGAGGAGCCTTGAGGGTGCGGAAGAAAAGGGAGATAGCCGACGATTGCATAGTAATACCACGTAGCTGTTCATCTTCTCTTGAATCTAGGTATCTGACCTGACCAGCCAACTTTGGCGAGATAATTCCGTTCGAGGAGAGCAGGCCATCCGAGAGTGAGGTCTTTCCGTGGTCGACATGTGCGAGAATACAGATGTTGCGGATATTCTCTGGAGTACTCTGTAGCGCTACCAGCTGTTGAGGAGGAATCACAGGCATCTTGGTCACGGATCACTGGTCTTCTGCTCAATTTTGTGCGTTGATCGGTCGTTTGAGCTTTTTTGTGTGATTACGTCGCATGTGATAAAAATAGAAATGCAAGAAGCTTCTTTGGCGCCACACCTAACGTTTCTCCACAAAACCATAAGGATGTCGCGACAGTCAAGAAGTGTGTTATCTACGGTTCAGAAGCGGACATATGCCTCCTCGACGGGTCCGAGCGTGGAGACCGCTCGCCAGCACTGCCGGGCGTTGTTGCAGAAGTACGACTATCCCTCTCATCTCATCCACGCCTTTATCCCGCCACGAGCAAGAGATGCTCATCTGGCGATCCGTGCGTTAAATATTGATTTGGCAATCATTCCGGATCAGGTATCCCAAATGGCAGTGGGAGGGATGAGATATAAGTTCTGGAGAGAGGTGGTAGAGAAGGCATTCAACGGGGTACCACCGGACCAGCCAGTGGCAATCTTGCTGGCACATGCATTACAAACGACGCAAATGTCAAGGAGTTTCTTCAACAGGATGATCAAGGAGAGGGAGAACGTGCTTATTCAAGCACCGGCGCCAGCGAACCTGGATGCGCTGGAGACGAGGGCAGAGAATATCTACAGTCCGCTCCTGTATTTACAACTGGAAGCACTTGGATTGAGAGAGTTGAAATTGGATCATATCGTATCGCATATTGGCAAGTCAGGTGGACTGGCGACGCATCTGCGTGGGATTCCGCATAGTATTGCGAAGGGACAGGTTACGCTGCCAGTGGATATCGCGGCGAGACATGATATCATCGAAGAGGATCTGCTGAGAGGACAGCCAAACGAGGAGACCCTGGGTAAGCTACAGGAAGCTGTGTTTGAGGTAGCGACGAGGGCGAATGATCACCTTATTACCACGAGACAGATGATCAAGGAGCTGGACCCCGCATTGGTGAACAGGGACTCGAGGTCGGTATTTTTGAACATGATTCCGACGACGCTATGGTTGGAGGAGTTGGAGAGCGTTAACTTTGATATCTTTAAGCCGTCGCTACAGACGAGCAAGGGAGTGAGGTTGCCATGGAGGTTATGGAGAGGCAGCAGTAGTAACAGCCAGTTCTTATTATAAAACAACCCTCCTCGAGAAAGCATGCACGTACACCCCGCCATTTGCCATCGGAGCCCACCGCCTTCATATACCGGTACCCCGGACATGCGGGTCGAAACTGCACATCACGCAGGCTTACACATTCGGTCTAGGCAAGTGCAGCCAATGGGGTCAGTCTGGTGCCAGCCGAGCGCAACACTACACCACCACCTTGGAACCCTGTATAACCACTGGCGTTGACTCAATCGGCTTGCTTTGACCAGCAGTACATATTCATCTACAGATTACACCGCATACATCCTACAAAAGTGTCTTTACAACGCTTCAAGTCCCGCGATTCATCCATGTCTGGCCGTCGACGGCCTTCGCTCTCTGCGACCATCGCTCGCATGAACCCCTTCTCGTCGTCTAATTCGAGCGCGGACAAGTTTGGAAGCAGCCCGACGAGTACGCGGAGTGGAGATAGCACGGGCAACTCGGACGGCAAGAAGACGAAGAAGAAGTCCAGCGACGATGAGGTCATAAACTCGGCCGGTGAGGCTGCGGGTCAGCCAACGTCGACGAGTACATTCAGAGTTGGTGTGGCAGAAGACAAGAACAGAAAGTGCAGGCGAACGATGGAGGTGCGCAGCGATTGCAATTGTCTTTGATCGTTGTCCCTGATAACTCGCATTACAGGATACACACGCATACATTTACGACTATGCTTCCGTCCCAGATCAGGGCTACTTTGCCATCTTTGACGGTCACGCCGGTAAACAAGCCGCCGACTGGTGTGGCAGCAACTTCCACAAAGTTCTCGCTGATATGATCGCACAAAATCAATCCACCCCTATCCCGGACCTTCTAGATAGAACATTCACAAGCGTCGACAAAAGCCTCGAAAAGATCTGCAAAAACAGTGGCTGTACGGCCGTCACCGCTCTCCTCCGATGGGAAGACAGAATCATGCGACGACCCTCAAATCCCGCCGGCAGGGGAAACACCGCAAGTCCTGTTCCCATCGACGAATTAACCGAGAAGGTGGCTGCACGGGAAGCAGTGAACAACCCCAGCCTCACTGTTGGCTCAACCGAAGAAGCACCAAGACCCGAACGCCGTCGTGTCCTCTACACCGCAAACGCCGGAGACGCCCGCGTCGTCCTCGCCCGCGGCGGTCAAGCTCTCCGCCTCTCCTACGACCACAAAGGCTCCGACCTCTACGAATCCAAACGAGTCTCCGACGCGGGCGGCCTAATGCTAAACAACCGCGTCAACGGCGTCCTAGCCGTAACCCGTGCCCTCGGGGACTCCTACCTCAAAGATCTGGTCACGGGACATCCCTATACCACCGAAACGGTCCTGATAGCAAGGGAGGATGAGTTCATTATTTTAGCGTGTGATGGGTTGTGGGATGTTTGTAGTGATCAGGAAGCGGTTGAGTTGGTTCGCGGAGTTCCTGATCCGCAGGAGGCGAGTCGGGTGTTGGTTGAGCATGCGTTGAGTCGGTTTAGTACTGATAACCTCAGGTATGAACCACAGAATGAACTTTGCACAGGTCGAAAACTAATGTGTTAATACAGTTGCATGGTCGTGAGATTGAATTGGGTGGAACCTCAGGCGTCGGCGTTGTCGCCGGCAGCGGAGCAGCCGCAGCCGCAGCCGCTGGTACAGGGTGAGCAGGCCGCAGTCGTACCGCAACAGCTGAATCAAGCTCAGCCTCCTCGGCAAGGTGGTACTTTGACGCAGCAGTTGGTGGAAGAGTCTGAGAGGTTGTCAGCTCAGGTTCCCGAAAATGGGCCTGCGCTTGTCACTGGGCCTGCCAGTAAAGCATAGCAAAGTATAGTATTTTACACCGTCTGGATTGTGGATGGGAAGGAGGGTTGGGGTTGAAATATGGTTGATGCACTTTTTGTCTTTTCTGGAATGTCGCGCCTGCGACGGTGCCTTCGTTGGATCTGAGTATCTTTTTGGGAATTGTCTTGATTGAACTGTTGTTTCGTTTTGCACTGTTGTGACGGTACTACCAAAATGCCCATTGTGCCTCCTCAAATGTTCCCTCAGTCCTTCATACCTAGGTGAAGTACTTCCATCTGCTAATGCACAGGAAAGAAGCTCTTTTGCCATCCATTTTTTAGAGGGAGGAGGCTTCTTCTTTCTTTAGAACCTTATTTTTATATATCTTTATGCGGAGTCCCTAAGGAATGGGTTGTTCCTTAAGTCTTTTGACCTACTCCTGGGAACCTTCCCTCGGCCACCACTCCGGCACAAACGCCCTCATCCCAATGCTTCTCTTCTCCTTCTCCCCATCCTCCTGCGCAGCCTCCTCCTCCCACTCAACCACCAACTTATCCTCCACACTCTCCGCATCCTTAGTATCCGTCGCGCCAACAATCTCGAGTCGTGCGAGCGCAAGTCCGATATTACCGATTCCCCCGCAGAATTTGCCTGCGCTTCGGCCCTTCTTGCCCGGTCGGGTCAAGTTTGCTTGACTGGGCGGTGTCGGCAGTGTCGTCATTTGGTGGTACGTCAGGGAGGTAGGAATGGCCTCGTGCTGGTCAAGGTTGTACAACTGCACGGGGAGTATACGTTTTCTGGTGACGCCAGTGTGGTACGTCCTCACCGTCAACTCCTGTCCCACATAACACCCTTTCCGAAAATCGACGCCGGACATGTAGTCCATGCAGCTCTCCAACGGTAACGCACTTCCTGAAAAGATTTCGGATACACCCTCCGGTACGCCTTGCATGTATCGACGCAGCGTATACTGCTCGACCGAAGCCTCCTCTGCGTCGATCTCTGGTTTAACCTCGGCTGGGAGGACCAATCGCTGACCCATCTTCGGAGCTCGTGGATCCAGACACCCGACTGAGTAGGATGGGGCGGTGGGTAGCCCCCAGGCGGAGTAAATGGTGAATTGATCCTCGAGTGAGCGGATCTTGCATTTCGCGCGAAGTTTGTAGCGTTTGAGATGGAGCTGTAAATCCGCGTGTGCGTCTGCGTCGACTTCGATAAAGTATGCTTGATCTGTGCTGTTGGCAATGTTGGTCCAGTGGGAGGAGTGAGTGGCGGGGTAGATGAAGGTGTCGTACAACACCCGACCCTGGCACTTTGAATTAGCTTCCATTTCACCGGGTTGGAGGGGAAGAGAAAACATACCTGTGGAGTCAGAAACCCGTTGTACAGCCCCTCTGTCGAGCCAGCGGGTGGGAGATGGTTTGTGGTTAATCCGTTGAGGAATTTGGATGCGTCGGGACCCCAGAGCGCGATGAGTTTGCGTTTGGAGGAGAGGTTTGTGAAGGCTGTTGTTGGAGGGGGTGGAGGCAATGAGCTACTCGTACTGTTCCATCTCCGTTGCAATTGACAAGAGCGGAAGAGGGTTGTTGCAGATCGGGGCATTCTCATGGTGTGAATAAAGTGGATAACTTTGGAGTTTTGGAGTCGAGGACGGATCGGATGTAACGTAGATATGCCTTACGTCCACTCTCGTACGTCCTGGAGCGGCTAGCACTGACGAGGGTTACTAGTAGGCGATCACCCCACGCTGCCGATTCAGCAGCATCAACGCTACACCAACAGTTGGAAAGCCCAAGGACTGAGAGGTAATCTTGACGACATTTCAAGGAAGAACATTTGTTTGTTAGTTACTGTTTGGATCGCGATCAGTACGAGCACTTGAAGAAACATAGGGTGAACGTTGCTGAGTATGACGGATCGACCGCACCCTTCCGATAGCATGAGGGATGGGCAAGCTGGACTGGTACGCTTGAATCTCCTCACTAACATCAAAAGACCCAACGCTCACGTTTTGCATACAGGAAGCAATCAGGTCCTTCATCAAAGCCCGCAACACCTACGACGTCCTCCCCGTCAGCTTCCGTCTCATCGTACTAGACACCGCACTCCTCGTCAAGAAAGCTCTCGCGATTCTCATGCAAAACAGTACGTGCACACTTACATCTACTACTCACAAAATGTCTGATGTAGTATGGGAACAGATATCGTGTCGGCGCCATTATGGGATAGCAGCAAATCCAAATTCGCAGGGTTGTTAACCGCGTCGGATTTTCTGAACGTGATTCAGTATTATTATCAGAATACGTCTTATCCGCAAGCACTTTCCGAGATTGAAAGCTTCCGCCTAGACGGCTTACGCGGTATGACCTAATCCTTGAAGAATGTGATTTGAGCGGCTCGCTAACACTTGCACCAGACGTTGAGAAACGGATAGGAGCACCAAGTCCTGAAACATTGTCGGTGAATCCGATGAAGAGTTTGTACAAAGCATGTCAAATGATGTCGAAAACTCACGCTAGAAGAATCCCGCTCATCGACTATGATGACGAGACGGGGAAAGAAACCGTGTTGTCGGTGTTGACACAGTATCGAATTTTGAAGTTTATCGCGTTGAACGTAAGTCGCACCCTCACTCGCTCCCAGATGCTTGTGAGACAGTGCTGATGTGCGGGTGGTTCTAGTGCAAAGAAACGAGAATGTTGGGAGGAACGTTGAAGGAACTGGGTATTGGGCGGTATCACGATTTAGCGACGGCGACTATGGAAACGCCTGTACATGATGTCATTCAACAACTCGTTCGACGCGAAATTGCTGCTCTGCCTATCGTCGACACCGAAGGTATGCTCCCATCCCTTCTCTCCCTTTCCTCCTCTTAGGGGGTAGGGTTAGCAAAAGCGAAACATTAGCTTTTTAGAGAGCTTGCTAACGCTTTAATTTTCTAGGCCACGTTCTAAACGTCTACGAAGCCGTCGACGCCCTCGCCCTGATCCGCGCCGGAGACTACCACGACCTCGAACTCTCCGTTGCAGAAGCCATCGCGCGCCGATCCGAATGGGGGACCGAATTCGCCGGTGTACACACTTGTACAGAGCATGATACGCTCGCGGCGATATTCGAGACGATTCGGAGGCAGAGGTTGCATCGGTTGATTGTCGTAAGCGAAGGGGAAGGAGAGGAAGGGGGGGTGTTGATTGGGATTGTTACTTTGAGTGACATTATGAGTTATATCATGGGGGCGCAAGGGGGTGTGGAGAAGGAGAAGGAGAGGAAGGAGGGTGAGGGGGGGAAGTCATAGCAGTGTTAGTGAGGAACACTTTGACCCCCTTGGAGAAAGGAACTACAAGTGAGGGGGGGAAGAGACGGAGCAGGACGCTTTACATATACGATCAATGCGTCTGCTGATGTTGGGTACGGGGTCTTGTGATCTGTCTGGGAATTGTTTTTCTGGGAGTTTCGCGTGAGGTTTGGACGTATAGATATAGCGACTGGGGTGCCTATGACATGGGCATGGGTACTTTCAGCTAATAGAGATGGAATTCTCTCTGGCCTGGAATGCACTCTCCACTTCCGTTGTTGCCCGACTCAGGGTGAAGTTCCCACGCTGTCCACAGCCAAGGAGGCCGGTGCACTTTGCGCGAGCGTCTCCTCCAGACACGACAACAATTGAACAGCATATATCCGGCGAAGGGGTGCCAAGACGATGTCTAGACGTTCGCTTCACTATCTTTACTACCTTCTACTCTCCCTGTCATACGACATTCAAAGCATGGCGCAAACACTTCCAGCATGTATCTCTCTCACGGGGTCACGGCTATGTCCAGCATTCAACGAATCCTTCGTCGCAGTTCAGCAAAGTGATAAATTGTCTGTCTAGCCCCCCTTGGAACCCTGTTGCCGGGAGTGTATGCTGACAGATTGTCCTATAGCCCCTTTCTCAATAACATTACCACCGTCAGCGAGTTCGACGACCAGCTGCAAACCTATCTTAATGGTGATCACGTACGGCAGAAATACGACGTGCTGTTCAATTGCTCCAGTTCGGGTCCGGAGATTGGAAATGTGACGGATGTGTTTTGTGCGAGGTGGACGAGGACGGTGATGTGTGCCAGTATTGTGCAGGAGAGTTTGGAGCCGTGCCAGTTGTCTGAGGACCTCAGGTAGCTTGAAGTTTAGCAAAGGTTTGACGAAACAAAGCTTATTCGGACTACAGCCAGCCAGTTTGTGTGGATACATGCGCTCAATGGGCGACATCGGAGGAGTCGATCGTGGTTAACTCGACTTTATGCCCGTCTAGTTCAACGAGTTCTGTACTTCCTCTTATCCGCGCTGATTTCGTAGTGTGCTCTACTCCGGCAAATTCATTGCCGTCTTTACGTTGTATCGAAGGCCTTGAGAATGAACCGGATAACTGCGGGTTTGGGACTAATACGGCACAACTATGTCAGTTCTGCCTGAGTGGAAGCAGCAATGCCATTGCATGTTGCAACGGTATGGATTTGAGCTCATGCGGAGGATATCAAGCTACGGCAACGTCAAGCACACCTCTTCTCGCTTCAGCATCGGCAAGTGCTGTTCCGTCTACAGAAGCAGCATCAAACAAAAGCCTCGATACTTGGCCTACAAACATGACCTCGGGAAAGATCGTAGGGATTGTTCTGGGTTGTGCAGCATTCACTGCGCTTGTGGTTGGCCTGATAGCGTTCTGTTGCATTAAAAGACTGCTCAAGCACCGAGATCAGAAAGACATGGACGAAAGCGCCGAAAAGCCCGCAAGAGGGTACGTTCCGGTACCTCAAGATTCCCAAAATAAGAATGGCTCACTCGTCACTAGCGACGTCTACCCCATTTCACCTATGTACTACGATCATCCCCTTGATCACCACGTCGTTGGTCGTGGTCCGCCGGGTGAAGGTCGTCAAGGTGGTACTCCGGATTCGGCGGCCGGGCCTCATGATCTTGCTCATCGGCCAACCCAGAGACCATTCCCTATCACGATACCGCAAGGGGACAATGCGTCCGAACCAAGTATAATCACCTCGCGCTCCACGTCTACCTCCGCCGCTCTCCTCGACCGTGTGAAAGACCATTACTCCGAGCGGCTGATCGAGCCCGGCAGCAAAGTATGTGCACTCTGGGGATATACACCGCATCTTGCAGACGAGATGTACCTCGTTCGAGGTGACACGATCACGATCACCGCTATCTGGCATGATGGCTGGGCTACTGGGATCAAGACGAGCCGCGGTGAGGGAAAGCGGGCGAGTGCTTGGAGCGCTACGACAGCGGGCGGAGCAGATAACACTCGTGCCTTTCCTATGGTTTGTGTATGTCATGCAGCGGAGTACGATGGGATCCTCGTGAAAGATGAGGCTTCTGGCGGTACGTCGCGCAGAGTTTCTCCTTCCGTGACTGCCACCGCTACACCTGTCCGGCCTGCGAAAGCGATTCTGATGAGTGCGACACATACGTTCGGCAACCCAACACGAGATCATCACGCGATGAGTCGATCATCGCCTCAGCCAGCCGCCCTCACTCGCACGCTAACGATTGATACTTTGCCGGAGAGGAGGAGTGGTGAGAGCAGGTTTCGGGAGGTGTTTTCGAAGAGCTCGAGCGAGGGATCACCATTGCATGGTGAGGCATATTGATTTAGGCGTGCGAAGGTGTTATCATCCATAAGGTGATATACAGCAAGTTTATTTCAGTTGGCTCAGGCAGGGACAATGGCGTTTGTTTTTTCCAATGTTTTTATTATTTTGATGATTACCACATTCGTCCTTGCTATACCGACCCAAAAACGTAACTTACACCTTGGTCTGGGCCAGAGCGTCCTTGAAGTAGGTAAGGAAAGGGGTAACACCGTCCTCGCGGTAGTTCAACAAAACAACCATACCGTCGGGGTTCATGGACTCTCCGGTGTAGAACTCGTAGTCGTTGAAGTTACCGAGAACCTTCTTGACGAAGGTAGCGGCACCCTTCTCGAAGGCAGCGATACGCTCAGGGTTCTTCTCCTGAAGGTGAGCCTTGACAGCCTTCATGTAACCCTTGATGTAGGTCATGTAGGACTTCTTGTCGAAGGAGGTGGACTGAAGACGGAGGGAGTAGACGACGTTGTTGACAACCTCAACACCGTCCTCGAGGGCCTCATCGGCCTCCTCAGCGGAAGCGTTGGCACCAATGTCGACATCAGCACCGGCCTTGACCTGAACCATGGAACAGTCAACCTCGTAGACAACGTCATCGATCTCCTTCACGTCGTAGGCGTCGGAGAGGAGCTCGTCACCACAGAAAACGTCCTAAAAGCCAAAAATGTCAATTCTCGCTCTAATTGACCGAGGGAAGCCGAGGGACTGCTGTTTCGTCCGCGCCGTTTGGTCAGGCCGCCGGAGCCCGGACAGCGCAACCAGGAAAAAGAGCAAGAGAGACAGACCATCCGAGCAGCAGGAAGACAGTACGTACAGTGTAGATAATCATTTTGCCTTGAGGAGATTGTTGGTCAGGTAAAGATCTCTACGAAGTTTTGCGCGAGTTTATACTTTAGCCTGGAAGGTGCGGTAGCAAGCCAGGCCCAGGCACCACCTTCGCCCCTTTCGAGGCTCGACGTCGACGTCGAAGTCAACATCATGGAATGTGAGAAAAAAATCAAAGTCGAAATTGTAGTAAAGCGATCAGACCATTTATTGTAGCATATCATAGTTCCTCCCCATTCGGACAAAACAGTAGCAACGAACAAAAACACAAGACACAATGACAGGAACTCAGGTCAACGTCATCATCAAGGTATATGCACTCATACACACCCCTTTTCTTCTCCCACTCTAAGCGTACAAGTCATCATCAGCACCGGCGTCTCCGAATGCAGCCTGTCCCTGTCCCTCCGTTCCAGCAGTGGGAGCAGCATCAGGGAACTTGAATCCAGTCATTCCACGGCCCTGCTGAAGAGTCTGTGCGAACATCTCATAGCGCCTCAAGTCCGCATCGGTCACGGAACGACGAGCGTAGGACATGGCCTCCTCGAAGTGAGCGCGAGTGATCTCGGGAACAGGATCCTCAGCCTCGACGTCCATAGCGTCACCACCAGCCTCAGCCTGAGCCTTTTCACGCTCAATCTCAGCAGTGATGGACTCCTTGATGGCGAGCTTGACGGCACGCTGGACGATGAAGGACAAGTCGGCACCGGAGAATCCGTGAGTGGCCTTGGCGATGACGGTAAGGTCGACATCGTCGGAGACAGGGGACTTGCGGAGCTGCGCTTTGATGATACCAAGACGGGACTCCTCGTCGGGAAGGGGAACGTAGATCAACTGGTCCAAACGTCCAGGGCGCATCAACGCAGGGTCAATGACATCAGGACGGTTAGTAGCACCAATGATGAAGACGTTCTTCTTGGTTCCCATACCATCCATCTCAGTCAAAAGCTGGTTGACGACACGGTCACCGGCACCTCCAGCATCACCAACAGATCCACCACGAGCCTTAGCGATAGAATCCAACTCATCAAGGAAGACAACACAAGGAGCAGCAGCACGTGCCTTGTCGAAGATATCGCGAATGTTGCTCTCCGACTCTCCGAACCACATACTCAACAACTCGGGACCCTTGATGGAGATGAAGTTCGCAGCACACTCGTTTGCAACGGCCTTGGCAAGGAGAGTCTTACCAGTACCAGGAGGACCGTAGAAAAGAACACCCTTGGAGGGAGACATACCGAACTTGAGGAACTTTTCGGGGTGCTCGACGGGGTACTGGACAGTCTCGCGGAGCTCGTCCTTGACCTTCTCAAGACCACCAATGTCGTCCCACTTGACGTTGGGAACCTCGACAGCGGTCTCGCGAAGGGCGGAGGGGTTTCCGGTACCGAGGGCGAAACGGAAGTTGTCCATGGTGACACCAAGAGAGTCGAGAACCTCCGCGTCGATGGTATCCTCGTCAAGGTCGATGAGGTCCATCTTTTCACGAATCTGCTGCATGGCAGCCTCAGAGCACAAGGATGCCAAATCAGCACCAACGTAACCGTGAGTCTCGGCGGCGATAGACTCAAGGTCGACGTCATCACCAAGCTTCATGTTCTTGGTGTGGATGCGGAGAATCTCAAGACGGCCAGTCGGGTCAGGGATACCGATGTCGACTTCACGGTCGAAACGTCCGAAACGACGGAGAGCAGGGTCGATGGAGTTGGGACGGTTGGTGGCAGCCATGACAACGACGTTGGAACGGGACTTGAGACCGTCCATGAGGGTCAATAACTGCGAAACAACACGACGCTCAACTTCACCGTTAGTCTTGTCACGCTTGGGCGCGATAGAGTCGATTTCGTCGATGAAGATGATTGCAGGGGAGTTCTTCTCGGCCTCCTCAAAAGCCTTCCTCAAGTTGGACTCGGACTCACCGGCCATCTTGGACATGATCTCGGGACCGTTGATGAGGAAGAAGAAAGCACCGGTCTCGTTGGCAACGGCACGAGCCATGAGGGTCTTACCGGTACCTGGAGGCCCGTACATTAAAACACCACGGGGAGCCTTGACACCGAGGGTCTTGAAAAGTTGTGGGTGACGGAGAGGCAACTCGACCATCTCACGGATCTGAGCGAGCTGCTTGCGGCAACCACCGAGATCATCGTATCCAACCTCGTTAAGGTTCGCCTCCTCGTCTTCACGGTTGATGGGCTCTCCTTCGCAGTGAATAATGGTGTCCTGAGCAACGATACCCATGTCTCCAGGCTCAACCTCGACAATCTTAAACTCGACTTGGCGCATACCACCACGTACGGTGAAGAGGTCACCCTTCTTGACGGGACGGTAGGCCTCAACGAAGTAAGGCTTGAGGTATACCTCGAAAAGGTTACCAGTGATACCCTCGATGGTGTCGGCGATAGGGAGAACGGAGATACGCTCAGCGTACTTCACATCCGGTGCCGCGTGAATGGTAACAATGTCACCAAGACGGATACGGAGGTTATTCCTCACCACTCGGTTGACACGGCACATATTGTCTTCCAGCTCCTCATCAACAAGAACAACCAACAAGGTCTCCTTTCTCTTCTTTCCTCTCACGAGCACGTTGTCACCCCTAAAGAGCTCAAGGGTCTCCATTGCGTTGGGACTGAGCATGATAGTAGAGTTATCGTCGTTCGTAGCATCGTCAACGATGAGCTGATTGGGCTTCTTCTTCCTCCGGAGGATTGCGGTGGCGGTCTCATCGTCGTGGTGGGTCGCGCCGGAGGGGTCAAGCTTGGGCTTGCTGTCGGCGACGTGGTCCGTCATTATCGTATATGCGTTCTTCTAGGTGTGTAAAGGGTGATTGAGGGAGTTCTTGGGGTATTTGAGGGCAGGTGGAGGGACTGAATGTGGTTGGGTTTGGTTGAGGCGAGGAACCTTCGAACCGGCCCCGACGACGACGTAAGCGCATACAGAACGACGCGCGTATGACGGCGATTTAAGCTTTAACAAAGACAACGGGTCAGATAAATATGTTTAGACTTAATTCAACCAGCAAGTGTCCTTAGCCATGTAAGGCTCACACTTCTTGTACAACTTCTCCAACGTGTCATCTCCATACATTCCCATAATCTCCTTGAACGCTTCGGCATCAGCCTGCTTCGTCCAAGCAAGCAACCCGACTGTGATGAAGTCGGCATACGATACTGTGAATCCTGTTAGTCTTCGACTTCGATAACTTTCACTGAACATACCATTGCCATCACCAGTCAATGTTCCCTGCTCCTTCAAGACCGCATACACCGGTTGCAGACCTTCCCTGATATTCTTGATATGCTCCTCCCTATTCTTACTGATCTCCTCCAACTTCTTCCCGAACATACTCTCCCTCGTATGCCTAAAGTACTCCGCACTCGGCTCATCCAAAATCATATTCGGCACCTTGTCGATCAACAAGAACAAGAAGTGCTTGATCACATAGGTGTTGATGTACGTCTGGTAGAATTGTTGAAGAGGGAGGGTACCCTCAGGGAAGAGCTTAGGAGTGTTAGGGAATTGCTCATCAAGATAGTTGGCGATGCGCCAGCCGTCGATAAGGGTCTGACCGTTGTGGGTGATAGCAGGGCAGGTGTACTCAGTTGTGGGGGTATTGCCAAATGGTTCACTGTGAGTAGGCTGTCAGTACTCACTCTTCGGCGTGACTTCGCCTTCTCCTCACCTCAATTTGCCCAACGTCTCCCTGATCTGGACATATGTCAAAGGCTCAATCTTGAAGTTCAAGCCCTTAAAGTGCAGAGCCATGTGCGTCTGCTCAACCTGTTAGTTATAATCTCGACGGCGACCAACCGGATCCACGCACCTTCCAGGTATTCGGACTCCAGTAAAGCTTCTGATCCTTCCCAACGAGCTCATAGAAAGTGATCTGATCGTTCGAAGACATCTTTGGTGTTCAATTGATGATGGTTTCAAGCAATGAAGGGTAGCGAAGGGTATATGGGGTGGTGAGGACAGGTATGGTTGTGGTAGGATCGGCGTATCTGTGATGCCTAAGCGGGGTCATCTTGAGATCCGGAGCGGCGTGATGCTATTTATAGTAACGGCTTACAGACATCCGCCAGGATATGTTGCGGAACAAGGCAAGATGAGTCGCATTTGCAGGCCATAGGCTGTCTCGTGGCCTTCTCCCGTTCAGGGTCCAGGAGCTCTCTAGACCTTACGATTGCCTCATACATGCTCACACTGCCGTGCACCACCAAGCTCTCCGTCCTACAACAAAACGCGGCAACTTTGTCGTCCGAACAATGACATATCGAATGAGCAACAGTGTAACTTGCTCTATACCTCGTTGCTGTCCTCCCTTCAAGCATTCTGGTAGCTTCCCTACTTGCTTGATTATTTCGGTGGATGTGTGACCTTGTCATGCGTGGGATCTTTCCCCTACCAAACCCACCCCCGTCACCCCACCATACCCTCCACTCAATAAAATCCATTCCCCTAGCTCTATATCGCTTCAAAGCTCTTAGTCAAAGGTCTAGCACTCCCGACATCCGGGAATTAAGCACAAACAGCTCCTACCACAAGGCGCCCCGCTCATCCGGCGTGGCGGGTGCGGGAATCCGGCAGCGGTTGACTATCCGAGCATATGGGCTGCAACGGAAAGAAGGCCGATGAGAAGCTAGGGAAGCTATGGCAGTGTAGTTTGCTTAGTCTTGTGGGTTATTTAGGACTTGGTTTGGGAGCGAGTGGGAATTGGCGACTGAGTGGACAGGGTTCGCGTGGGTCCTTGGCTAGGAATTGGAAGCTTCCGAGTTTTCTGTGCGGGCTCATGTCTGAATCCCAAGTTAGAAAGCCAGGAATGAGTGACAGATTTCAGGTCCTGAAAGTCTCTACACATGTCCCCTCACGCATTCGGGGAGTCGCAATCTCGCTACGGCCTTTCACAAATCAACGAAAACAAAAGAAAGAAACAAAGGCTCATTAAGGTTCACTGACGCCCGCCAAACGCCGATTCTCGGCTTGGTCCCTGACATCTAAAGGACCCTTCCCTAGGCCTGGCGAAGTTCATCTCAAAATATTTTTGCAAAGCGGTTTCGAGTTTCAAAGCAAGGTTAGGTATCTGTGCTTTCCCCATACGTGTAATTGTAGGTGTACGTGCGCGCCGTGGGAATCTTTTCGCGGTCTGGGGCAGTCTCGATTCACGGACCGAGAACCCTTTGCAAGACAGGGTTCAGGCTCTGAAGAGTGATGTGATATTGTTACCCAGAGCGACAATGTTGGGAGAGAAAAGGCCTAAGGATGGAGTCTACTTCTTCGTTCGGACCGGTTGTTCCACGAGTTCCGATGTATCTAGCGGAAAGACGCATCCGAAGATAGGGATCTCGCGTACATGACAACCGGAACCTTCAAAACAATGATGTAACCAACAGTTTTAGCTTTGCTGCCCTGTCGACCATCCCCAACGAAACCTAAGACTTCTCCAGATCTAACGTTCGGAAGCCTTGCAAAGCCTTGCAAAGCCTTGCAAAGCCTTGCAAAGCCGTCCAGATCACGTTATTCCAGTGCACCTGACCCCACGGAATTTTTCCCCCGTGATCTCACGGCCACCATCTAAGCCACGCCCACCTGACCTCACCTGACCTTTTCATCCCATCTCATCCCTGCGCCCGTCCCGCGCCGTCATACAGGCGGCTGTACGCGGTACACATGTCCCACGGCATAAACTCGGGCTCACGCTTACCTAACTTATCGAATCCCAACCCTTCCCGTCCTCAAATGAATCAACCTGGGTGATCGAAAGTGCTGCTTTGGACACGCGTGTTACTTTTTGAAGATGAAAGTCGTTCATGGGTGAACCCTATACCGTGTGTGGCGGGGTTGATGTAAGAGTTGTGAGCTCGCGAGGGTAGGAGAGGTAGGGTAGAGATTGATTCAGCGGTATGGCGTCTTGAGAATCAGTAAGCACCAGCGCTGGAGAACAGCTTGAGTGACGGACCGGATAATTGTAAAGGTCTTCGAAGCAAGGGCAGGGTCTCAATTTGCAGGGTCCTTAGGCGGAAGTGTGTTCGGTAACACGTACGGGCCGGGGTCGATCTTGAGGAAGGGCGAGGAAGGCA
This sequence comes from Saitoella complicata NRRL Y-17804, assembly GCF_001661265.1. NCBI lineage: Eukaryota > Fungi > Ascomycota > Saitoellomycetes > Saitoellales > Saitoellaceae > Saitoella > Saitoella complicata. The sequence goes on from NW_017566995.1 coordinate 511,451, forward strand.
TAACTGATTTGAGCGGAGCGCCGCTACACTCTCGGAACGGACGGCACTTTTAATTGCGAATATTGTCCACTGCTATAACGAGATAACAACTGTAGGCTGTCAATTGCAATGTACATCTGAGTTGAATACTCACGGTCCGACATTACTTGCGCTTGCCAAGTGCACCGTCAACACCAACACCAACACAGTCGCAGTCCCAGTACTAGTTCGGAGCATGATTGCTGCGAAACACCGAGCAGCTGTTGCCAGTCCCTCTCCCTCTCAATTGCAGTTAGTTGCAACTCCCCCTGCATCCATAGTCCAAGTGCAGCTAACATCTGGCATATTCTGATATACATCTCGTCATCAATGTCTCGCGTAAGACACCCAATTCCACCCAATCCACATCCACTAAACCCGCCAATCCCACCAAGCTCAACGCCAATCGCAACGGCTCGTCGCATACGTCGAGTCGTACGTGCTTCAAATTTTTTTCCCCGATCAACATGTCCTGCCCACAACCGTTGGAAATAGCCACAGCCAATTGAGTCACTTTCATCTCCCTTGTATGTGTCGCAAGGTCATCCCGCATTTTCCGCTCGTACATGGTAGGGGCACGTGACACGTCACCCCATGGGGTAAATCTGTCATCTTTGGGCCCCTTGGCATCGGTGTCGGGTAGGCGCGCGAGCTCAGCGCTCAGCGACGAGGTTGGCTGGATGTCACCCGTGTGTGATTGAGACTCGAGAACTCGAATCCCTTCACTTGCAATTGCAATGATGATCAATTGCCCTCGAGCTTCTCGGCGTCGCCATTCCTTCCCCTTCGAGTCGTCCCCAGCAACCCACATACGCGCCCGCCGGCCGCGGGTAATGGCACCCATTACCTAAGCGGCTTGCCTTTCTTCTCTTGCTACGGTTGATCTCCCTAGTCCTAGTCCTAAACCTCCATTTTGCTTGTACGACAATTCCGCATCCTCAGCTAAGGGTCACCCAGCGTCCCAGGGTCCTCATTGGTGCATCTATGTCTCGCTCTCCATGCCCCTTCATCTCACTGTGTTGGGCTCAGGCGACTTTACATTTTGGCAGGGAGAGTCGATCCGGCACAATGCGATCCGAGACACCGCGCCGTAACGTACAGCAAGCAAGAGGCCTAGTAGCAGAAATATGACTGGCGCGCATCCCGGCTCAAGCACGGAGGTTCATGTGACCCAGCAACCCCACGGGGAGCCGCTAACCCCGATAAGGCACACTGCATGGACGGGGCGCTTACTCAGGGCAGAACGCCGTGCATTGGCCAAAACACCAATCAACAACCCGAGAAAAAGCTCCTATCCTAGCTTGCTGTTGAAGGTTTTGGGTGTGTGGACGCGAGACACAGATGCTACTGCTCGGCGCCGGCGGACGGCGGACGGCTGGGGAGGATCTTGTGACGCATGATCTCTGTGTGAATTGGTGTGGGAGCAGCTGGAGCGATGCAAGTTGACAGCTGGCTTGCATGTTTTGGATTACAGTGGCGAATTTCTCGGAATGTTACAGGGTTGCAGCAGTTGGGAGATGTTTAGGGGATGCAGTGTGTCTAAGCATAACGTAAGCTCGATCAATTGAGCTTGGATACGGCCACGATGGGTGGAGCCGCCCGCGACAACACAGAGCTCGCGAGACGAGAAGGGTAACGATGGAGACGGGAGATGAACGGGGTCTTGGGGGCGAACCCTGGCCACCGTAAAGTAAATTTCCGCAGAGTTTCGGAAAAATCCCTGCGCTGAGTAAGCACACCAATCTCAATTGCAAGGGAGCGAACCCTGCTCAATTGATTGCCAACCCTGACCAACAGCCCAGGCTCGGGGCATCGTTGAGCCGTTCTCCCCCAGAAGGCTGATCGTTACTCGGGTACAGCTGCTTGCCCCAGACGGCTTTACCCATCCTTGTTAGTGCGTGTGGCTTGGAATTGCTGGGGTCTCCACGGGGTAGTCCAATCAACGCACAACACAAGCGCGCCACACGTGCTGCTCCTTTACCCGCTGCCGTCAACTGGTCGCTGCCTCCCCAGATCAGCTTGTACTTAAGGTGCGTGCCTGCCAACGTGACTTGGACATATGTCCCTACCAGAAAAGTCAATACTGTAATACACCATGAGCACGACGATGGAAGGACAGCAAGTGCAACAACACCAGCAGCCGCATTTGACGTTGCAGATGCTGAATGTGCATGGGGCCCCTTTCCCGGGTGAGCCTGCGTATATCAACTCCCCTGCCTCGTATCTGCCTTCGCCGGCTGCTCCGGGGGTGAATGCTCTCACGATTTCGGATGCCAATACGCCTGCTTCGAGGGATGGCTCGTTCTCGTCTGTCACCAGCGCGAGTGCAACAACTACGACGGGTGAGGTGAAGCCACGGAACTTTGTCTGCGGAACATGCCAACGCGCATTCAACCGTCTCGAACACCTCAAGCGACACGAACGATCACACACCAAAGAGAAACCATTCGTATGTGGGATTTGTGCCCGTGGATTTGCCCGATCGTTCGTTTCCCGTTCTGCTTGCCTCATGTATGCTAGTGTTCTAACTCGTGGGATGACAGTGATTTGCTTCTTCGTCATTCGCAGAAGATCCATTTGAGTGGGAAGGATAAGACGATGGCACAATACAATCCTGCTATTTCTTCCTCTTCTACACCACCGAAGAAGCGTCAACGGCGCCGTGCATCGACGAGTGCGAGCATGCACCCCGTCAACATGAACTTGAACCTCAACTACCCATACAACGTCAACGTTGGCCCCGGGGCTATGATGCCGCCTTCGCCTCCTGTCTCGGTCTCTTCGCAACCGTGGAGTTTCGATGGCACCACAATCGACCCTGCCAACATCTTCGGCACCTCTCCTCCCACCCTCATCGGTCACCCCGGGCAGGACCGCCCTCATATCAACCGCTCAATGAGTTTGAACTACGCTTCCTCATGGACCATCCCGCATGCTGCGGACGGTTCTGGCCGCGCACCTGCTGGGCAATGTATGTCCCGTCCCAACCCACTGGACATCGACATGGACGAGGACTCTTCCATCAAGTCCGAGGCTGAGATCCAACAGACCCCGTTGCCGATCGCGGAACCTCAGCCAGAGGGTCTGGATCCTTTGAGCATGCTTTACCCCCCACCCGACTACTTCGCTCTCCCCCCAACGCACCCCACCACCACCAACACTACCTCTCACGCCCTCCACACCCCCGCCGTCGGAATTCAACTCCAGTCTGGTCCCGCATCGGCATACCCTTCACCTCCCGCGGGTGTCGCGACCCTCGAAGGAGCAATCAATGGCTTCGGGTGGGAGACGGAGTTGCCGAAACCTGGCTGTGCCGGTGGGCAGCAGGGTACCGAGGAGGAGATGTGGAGGAGTATGTTGTTTTCGGGGGTTGGGACGCCAGTATCGGTTGTTGATGATAACTTTTCTGCATCGGTTGAGACTGATGTGCAGTCTATGGATGTTGACATGGACCTCTTTGGACCTCTCGAGGGTCTCGCTATGGGTCACGGTGTCGGATCGGTGGATGATGAGGTAGTGACGAGGGATGTTTTGGAGACGAGTTGGAGTGCGTACTGGGTTCACGCACACCCTCGTCTTCCGTTCCTTCACTCGGCGACACATGTGATGCCAGCCCTCGACACTTCCTTGTCCGCGCTGCAGTATGCAATCTGCGCTGTCGGAGCGCTTTCCTCTCCCGCCGTCACGAGGGATGAAGCGAAGAGGATGTATGCACGTGCCAAGGAACTCAACGTCGGTGCACAGGGTTTGGAGGGGGTTCAGGCAGGGTTGTTTGGCGTGTTGTTTGGGGTTATGGAGGGTGGTGGGGGTGGTGAGGAGTGTGAGATCGCCGTTGGAGATTTCGGTGCCGTTGTTGACGCTGCACGTTCCATCGGTCTCCTCACCTGTCCCACCGCGGCCGCTGGCTCTTCGCCTCAAATGGCTGAGTTGCCTTCTGTCGGTGACCTTGGGTCTTTCGAGACGGGGGTTGAGGAACAGTGGCGTGCGTGGGCGAAGAAGGAGGAAAGGAAGAGGACTGTGTATGCGCTGTTTGTCCTCAGCGCGATGTTTGTCCTCACTTACTCGCTTCCCGCGGTTATTCCTAACGCGGAGTTTCCGGCTGGGTTGGAGATGCCTTGTGATGAGGATTTGTTCACTATCGGGTCTGCGTACGGGTGGAGGGCTCTTCAGCCTTCCGCGACGAAGTACTCCTTATTCGGGACTGCCCTCGAGTGTCTTCTTCCCGCTTCTGGTGCCCCCGCGCTCGAGGACGCGGAGTACAGGTTTAGCATGTTCGGTGGATTGGCCCTCATCTGTGCCGTTCACCAACAACTCACCGCATCCCACCGCGCACACACCAGCCAGGAGTGGCAAGCCGCTACGTTCGTCTCGCTCCACACCAGGACCTTTGGACCGGCGTTGAGGAAGTGGGAGGTTGCGTGGCGTGGGCATCCGCATGCTTCGTTGTGTCCGAAGACGAACCCCTATGGACCTCTCAGCGCTGATGCGATCCCTCTGTTCAATTTGGCGTATGTCAGGTTGTATGTCGATTTGAGCAGGGCTAAGCGTGCTTTCTATCGTGGTGATTGGGAGAAGGCACGGTTTCACCTAGGCAAGTGTGGAGGTACGGCGCTGAGGAAGGCTGCGTTCTATGCGAATAATGCCGTGTGCATGTTTGACAAGATCGCTGGATCCAACAACTCCGCGCCGGTGTTGTTCGTGAAACTTGTTAGCTTTGATTCGGCGATGGTTATTAGCGAGTGGTTGCACTCTGTCTACCCTCTCGGACCTCCCGCGCCGTCTGATGCGGTCGGTGATGTCTTGAGGAGTGTTGTGCACCCCGATGACTGCAAGTTGCTTGCCCGCATCGTTGCCGTCATCGTCGCTAGTCGGTCGAACGCGGGGACGGGCGTGGAGACGATGAGCATTGTGTGGGAGTACTTGGCCGGATACATCAAGTCCTTGGCCGGGACACCCGCGATGAGGAGTAGTGTGGATGCCTACGTCGATGGATTGGCGCAGATGAAGGCTAACTAAGCCTTCTCGCTTCGCCTCTTTACGATGATGGTCATTCCTACAAAGATGAGATGTACGATATACGTGGAAAATGGAGGCAGTGCCGTGCTGCTGTGCTGTGTTGTTTGATACCCTATGGAGAAGGCCTGTGTGTGGCTCATGCCCGAGATGCATCCGTACCGGCTATATGTTTTTTTTAGCGCCGGAGGATGAACCGAAGCCTTTGCGCGCCTTCTACGAAAACTCGAGAAAGAGCTGAAGCAAAAAAAGTAAGTGTCGAGTGAGGAGAGCTGGTCGATCCCTCTTTTGTTTTTGGACTTGTTGGTCTGTTTGTATGCTTTGGGACTCTTGTGATACCTTCTTTTGGACTTTGGATATTCGGTTAATTTTTGGAAGTATATACCTACGATACGCTATGATACACTATCTAAAATCGATACTTGTTGATCTTGAACCTGCTCTTGCCAATAAGGCCGTGCACAATGTATTTCAATTGGTTCTGTCGTTTGGTCCCGACCTCTGTTACTCCCGTGTATCGCCGGCTGGTACAGCAGTTGTGGTAGCGCACATGTACACCAAATTCGGGGGCTTCTCGGTAAGAGCGTCAGGAATGCGACCCGTCCGAGCCGGGAATGGCGTCTACTGGTACATTCGGAACAACCAGGACGCCTTGACGCCATCGGACGTCCAGTTACTGTTGAGGCTTCGCAATTGCGCAACGTTACTGCGGGTTCAATTCGTTGAGTTGAGGTGCGCTTGCCCCAGGATGGCGTGGAAAACGCTTCGTGGAGGTCCAGATGGGGTCCCAGTTCCGTCCTTCCCCGTGCGAGGAGTGTGCTACGGCCCCAGTTCCGTGCTTGAATTGCCATTTGGCATTAGAATGAACCCCCGTTCGACTCCGATGGCGTAGCATTCACGTACTCTATTCCAGCGGGAGGCGCTGCACTGCGCGCATGTTCCGGCGTTAATGGTCTCTAAGGAAAAACTATCATCCGATTCCGCTAGTATCGCACCAAAAGACTCGACTTACGACACCCTAAACCCTCGGCGGTCTTCCGAAGATGGCCCGCCAAGGGTTTATAAGGGCCTCGTAGATTTTTTTTCATTTTCTCCAGATCCGCATCTCCCCCCACGACGATCTCCTTTTAGGGCCAGCATTTGCCCCAGTTCTTCCTCCGTCCGGGGTCTCCAGTTCCGTCTGCTCAGTCTTTCGAAGTTTTTTTGAGTGAAATTTAACGATGGCCGGTGCTTCGAGAGCGAGTCCTGTGAGTTCAATGATCCCGTTTTTGCGGTTTCGGGGTACTAATTGCGGTTCGTTTGGCAGTATTTCTTCCTTGTGGTCACCTCGATCATTTTGGGTACCTTCCAGTATGGTTACCACATCGCCGCGTTGAACACGCCCGAGAAGGTCGTCCGCTGTCAAACTATTGATCTCTCCGGTACCAACGTGAACGCGCACCTCAACCTTCCCAACTGTATCTCTCTCAATGACAACCAATACTCCATGGTCACCGCTCTCTACAACTTGGGTGGTATGATCGGTGCTTTGGCTTCCCAGACTACCGCCGATCGTTTCGGTCGTCAGAAGTCCACTCTTCTCTACTCCTTCATCTTCCTCGTCGGTGGATTCATCTTCACCTTCGCTACCAACTACGCCATGATGGTCGTCGGCCGTCTTATCCTCGGTGTCGGTGCTGGTTTCGCCGGTGTCATCGGATCTCTCTGGCTCAACGAGTCTGCTCCTGCTCACTTGAAGGGTCCCCTTGGTGTTGCTTCCCAGTTGGCTATTTGCACTGGTATCTTGCTCGTCAACATCTTCGGTTTGGCTTTGTCAACCACCTCCCTCTGGCGTATCATCTTCTTCATCGGTCTCATTTTGGCCTTGACGCAGTTATGTGTTACCCTTGTCGTCGGCGAGTCTCCCAAGTGGCTCGCTACCTTCGGTCAGGACATCGAGAAGGCCAAGTACCAGCTCGGTAAGCTCCGGGGTCTTCCGTCTGACCACCCTGAGATCGAGGCCGAGATCTACGCTATGCTCCACAACGAGGAGGCCAAGGATGCCGATGAGCCACTTCCCGAGCACGCTGGCAACGCTGCCTTGTTCCCTGCTATCAAGGAGTCCGCTCCCGTTGACTCTGCTATGGTTACCCCCGAGGGTTCCAAGCCCGCCTCCGCCTCCGTTTCCCGTGCACCCTCCATCATCCACGAGGCCAAGAACGAGATCTCCGTCGAGAAGCACGACAACACTGAGGTCGAGGACATCGAGCGCATTGGTTCCCCTGGACCCCGTACTGCCGCCCGTTCCCACGAGGCCATTCCCTTCTGGAAGTTCATCTTCGCTCGCGAGTGGCGCAAGCCCTTCGTTGCTACCCTTTTCGTCATGTTGGGTCAGCAGTGGTGTGGTATTAACGCTGTCAACTTCTTCTCTACCAACATCTTGACTCGTCTAATGCCCGACAAGGCTCAGGCTCTTTCCATCACTCTCTCCGCTATCCAGCTTCTCGCTACCTTCATCCCCGTTGTCCTCCTCAACCGTGTCGGTCGTCGTACCCTTGAGTTGTGGTCTATTGGATCCTACGGTATCTTCACCATCGTTCTCGGTATCGGATTGAACATCAACAACGCTGAGGTCCAGAAGGGATTGGGCATGTTCGGTTTGATCATGCTTATCATCTGCTACTCTGGTGGTATTGGTCCCTTGCCCTTCATCATCACCCCCGAGATCGTCGACATCCGTGCCGCCGGTGTTGCTCAGTCCCTCGGTCTCAGCATCTGTTGGTTGTCTGCCTTCGTCATCGGTTTGATCTTCTTGCCTATCCAGGAGGCTATCGGTGCCAACGTTTGGTTCGTCTTCACTGCATGCTGTGGTATCCTCTTCGTTGGATTCTTCTTGTTCGTCCCTGAGACTTTCAAGAACGGCCGTGTCTTGACTCCTGAGCAGGTTTGGATTCAGCACGCTCCTGGATCCCTCTTTGCTATTGGGCGCAAGAATAGGTCTGCTCGTGAGGAGAATGCTCTCTAAGCGAGTGATGTGGTAGAATAGGAAAAGTGATAAGATAGAAATGGGTTGGCTGCAGGACAGGCAAAGGAGATAGAAATTAGCATAATATACATGTACCTCCTCTTCTCAACGTTGTCCCTCTGCAACTGGTTCTCTTAATGCTCCTGATCGAGTTTCGGTGCGCGATTGCGAATTCCCACGTTCGAATTTTCGGTTGCAACTCGAACTCGGTAATGTCTGCACTGATGTCCTCTTCATCTTCATGTCATCCTTTTCGGACCTAACCGGCCAATAATCTCATCTATATTGAGGGCTCAGGATTGCGTCTGGCTCGCATTCGAGGCAACTCCAAGCGAACATCGCCTCGTCATGAACTGAGCATCACCCACCATCCAGCAGCCAAACACAGCGAACAAACTCCCCGTAGAAATCATCGAGTCGCCCTATTCAAATATTTCAAATCATCATAAGCCTCACGTACAACTACGTAGCCAGTAAGCGTGCTACCTTATCTCCGATGCAGCGCTAAATGGGGTTGGGCGGGCGTAGCTGCCACCTCGAAGCTCTCGAAGGAACCGCAGAAACTTCGAACCCAGTTGTATTAACTCGACAGCCTGCACATACAGACCCCGGCATTCCCCCGCCTTAACCTTAAAGATTTCCAGCAGGAATCTCATCTAACCCATATCGGCTGACTTATCAATTTCAGTCTGCGCGTTTTGCGCTTCAACGTCTAAATCGCTTCGCCGTCGGCCGTTTCACGTCAGTACCTGCGATCCGGGTCGATATACGTACGCAACCCCGAACCCAGCTGCAGTCAGATCCTGTCATACGGCAACATTCTTGAATCATATAAGGTTCAAGACATTAGCAAGCTACCCCGCCTCATAACGCATCATCTGAACCAATGGACGTCTACGCTCTTACCCGCAAGGTTTGTGTAGCTGTGCCGGATGCCGTCCCGACATGTGATGTTGACATGGTATATAGACCCGCCCTACAAACCCTACGATGGGTCCCATGAAAGGTCCTACGACCTCACCATCTACCGTCAACACCAAGCCAGAGGAGACCCTACCACCGTTGCGGCGTGAAGCAAGTCAGATAGCTCTACACAACCACCCAGGCAACCCACCAAAGAGTCCGATGTATAGGCCAGCAGGTACATAGCTTTCCTCGCTGGTCATTGTCCGTCTTACTAACGATCCGCAGCACTACGACAATCCTCCTACCGTCCACCAACCCTCCGCGATCTCCCAACTATGGCAAACTACGGCTCCTACACCGCTCCACCCTCACCAACCCCCTCCGACTCCTCCTCCAAAACCATCGGCCACCGTCCCACCGTCACCCCAATGCGTGAACACTGGAAACCCGATTCCGCAGCCCAAGAATGCGCCGCCTCGACCTGCCACATCAAATTCGGCGTATGGGACCGCCGCCACCACTGTCGACGCTGTGGTGACATTTTCTGTGCGCAGCACTCGAGGGCGACGGTTCGGTTGGATGAGAGTGCGATGTTTCATGATGAGGGCGTCATGAGTCGGGCGTGTCCGAGATGTGCGAGGGAGTGGGATTCATGGAGGAGGTCACAGAATGTGCCGACGCCGTCGCCGTCCTCTGCGGGGACGACTGGTGGGCCTGCGGACCAGGTGGCTAAAGGAGGGAAGGTTGAGCAGTTGAGGAGGCATACCCCCACGCGGACGATGAGCGAGGGACCCATGACGATCTCGAGGCAGACGAGTGAGCGTTCAGAGGCAAGCGAAGACCAGGCAAACCAGATGCCTATGCCCTCTGTACCTCAGGACTGGGTTTGGAGTACGTTCTAAGTCGCGCGTGCTACCCGCATATGAACGAATGGTTATTGGTGGATTAGGGGGCTGCGGTCCGGGGTGGTCAAGGTATTAGGTGGGAACTGATTCGATGGGCGGATTGCATATTTTATTGCTTAATGTTTTTGGGAAGGGGGCAGCACTATATACAAGCGCCCTGGAGATTGTTTGATTACAGGATACGAAACCTTTACGTTTGGTCAGAGAATAGACTGTCTCTTGGTATCTGCTATGCTATGCATTGAGCAGCTCGAAGGCTATGTCTTGAGGCAAAAAGAAGGAGTGCTCTCAACATGGGGGTAGTCCACATCGACATACAGGACATTGTAACCGTACTCTCATCCATTCCTCCAGACACCCCGAATGGAAGACGTGTCCACAAGGCGGTACCATATACCCCTGCCTACTCAGCACACTCGTTGCAGCGCTATGTGGTATCTCAACCGGTGCCATACAAATCGCACAATCTGGTCGTTGGTTTGCTTCCTCATCTGTAGGTGGTAGGATGGGGTGGTAGTCGTACACCGGCGGAAGGTACTTGCCGGGAATGAACCACCGTGGTCCAAGGAGTTGCTGTGATGCAAGTACCAGAAGCTGTAGTTGCATCCAAGCGATAAGAACAAATCCCCAGAGCCCCCTCTCCTCACCGAGGAACACGAGGTTCCCAGGCAAGATGTACGTGTACAACCCCGGGATGCACAACCTCCCCACACTCATCCCAATGACAAACCACCACCCAAAAGCTTTCCTCGTTCCACGGATCGCGTTACGGTAGATCTGTGGCACCCAGAAGGAGTAGAGACTGAACATGAGGGCGTTCAGGACGTAACGGCGGAGCGTTGGTGGGAATGAGAACATGACGTGGAGAGAGATGAGGAAGAGGACGAAGACGAGGAAGTAGAATCTGGCGTAGAGCGAGCCAATGCCTGTTGACTCTTCTTGTACCGGAGCCGGAGTTGGGGTTGGTTGTGCAGCGGTTGCGGGCGCTGGGAGCGGGCCATCGGCGGCAGGTTGTGGGCGAGGAGGGACGGGCGGTGCTCGTGCTGCTCGGCGTTCGGGTTCTTGTGTCTGCCAAACGACCAAGAGTAGACGCATCCCGAAGATGCTGACAAGAACGAAGGTGATAAAGGCTGCTGTGACGAAGGGCAGGAATAAGCTCTCGGTGAGCATTCCCACAGACAAGTAAATGATGGAAAGGTACCCGTCCATGACTGCCATGATCGCAATTGTCCAGAAGGAGACTTTGCTCATCTGGGACGGTGTTGATGTCTGTCCGAGCTGGTGGATGAGAAGGGTAACCTGGATGAATGCATTCAGAGCGGCGAAAGATGCTACCGAGCGAGCAGAGCCAAAGAATGTCTTCATGACCTGCCCCTGAGCATCTTTCCACTGAAGCGCAATGTTGCACGAAGGTGAATACACAACAGCTGAGTGAACGACAGGCGGGATCGCCGTGAATGGCAAAGCACCGGTGGAGAGCCGCGCTTCTTGCTCGATCAGTCGCAACCGCTCTTCACTCTCCTTCACGGGCATCAACTGCACCCAGGCGAACCAATCGCACCTCTTCACATCGTCATCGGGCACCAGGTCTAATGTACCAAATTCGAGACTGCGCTCATCGGACTTGATCTTGCGGTCCAGTTGATCCAGGACGAGGGCTTTCGTTCCGTTAAAGTAACGTTCAGCCGGCATGAAGTGCGGTAATGCTTCGTAGCCGTAGAAGTTTGATGTGGAGTCTGAGGAGAAAACCATGAGACCGTCAGACAGGATATGTGCTCCTCTGAATTTGATGGAGTAAGAAAGCTCAGACGATGATTCAAGATCGAGCGTAGCCTGTAAATACGATTAGCGTGTCACCATGGGAAAGGCCACTGTCGAACTGACGTCTATCAATTGAGTTCCATTGATGTTTTCTGTATCCTTCTCCGCAAGGTAGAGCTTCATTTTTCCTGGAGCTGACCAATCCCACGAGATCAAGTCTGGGGGTAAAGTGGAGTTCTCGTTGACTTCTGGTGGCGGCATTACGCTGGACCAGTCTGCGTATGCGAAGCCGGACACATTCGCATGATATACTGCCTCTTTTACATTCCCGTTATGGATCAGAGCATTCCGGGCTGCCTGAACTTGTGGTGGTAAATCGGAGTTTGCCTGTGAAGGAGCAGTCAGCTAAGTAGTCTTTCAGCACTCAACGACAACGTTCCCTTACCCCGGTAAGATTAGAAGGCACTCTACCCTCCCACGTACTATTCCCCGCTATCCATCGTATATCTCGCGCCTTCTGTATTTCTGCTTCCAAGACGTCGCGCGGAGTGACTACAGGTGGTTGTGCCGGTCCTCCAGACGTAAGGAAGAAGAATATGAGAATCAGGAGCAGAATTGGAGGTCCTCTATTGGTCCCTGGAGCATAACCGGTCGTGTCCATAGCATTGAGTGCGGATCAGCTCGACTCTGCGGCGGGTTACCTGTTATCCTACGAATGCGGAGGAGGCTTGGGTCAGGGCAACCCGCCGCTTGTTTGCGTCAGCGTCACGCATACAACCCGAATACAAATAACAATCACGGACCATTCTCGAAACGCATTCAGCTTGCTCAATTCTCCTCTGCATCATTTTCTTTTCTATTTATCGCACAAAACCCCTGAAAGTCCGGGTAAAGGATGTCGCAACTGTCTATTGACGGTCCATATATGTACCGGAGGGTCATCGTCTCTGGTAAACGGCATCCCTTAGCAGTACCCCCGGCCCTCTTCGAGCTCAATGTACCGGGCCATCTCATGACTTACGACCGCAATGCTGAAGCTCCTGGTGCAACCACTTGGAACGATCCCACGGATCCTGAACTTGACGTTGAAGACATCGAGTTTCTTACCGAAGAGGAGTGGAAGATCATCGACGACATGGATTTGCTAGATGCTTGGAAGACCGACTTGAATCAGCTCAGGAAGGAAGCAGAACGTTTCTATGCTGATGTATGCTACGAAACCCCAACAGGCAAGAAGATCTGGTGTCATTCGGCGATCATGGGAAAGTATACGACGGTGGTGAGCCGTGCTACTCAAGAGTCTCGACAAACGTTCTTGTTTACGGCAGCTCCGGGTGGTTGGGGACAGTTAGTGACTCGGCAGAACGCTGTTACAGGGACGACATCGCAGATGGTAAAGATCCATGAGCGCCAGTACGAAGGTGTTCAACTGCGAGTCGTGCAGGCCTACGCAAGTGATGGCTGGCGGGACCTTCGGAACCGTCACGTAACTTCAGATATTACGCTACGGCTTTTCATAACAAAGGATGAGATCCCGACGAAGGAGCTCGATCTCTACAGTATGCTACCTGACACGACAACTCATCGACACGAAGACGGGAGCTTGTTTGCTGACTACCCTATGCACAAGTTCGTGCTCCTTCTGCGCGTGCCGTACTTTGAAATACTATTCTCCTCAAGTTTTGGTGATGCCAATCAGAATCTCTACCAGGTGCAAGACGTTACGTTCTCGATCCGAACATTTCACTACTTTCACGAGTACGTCTATGGTTGGCTACCCAGCGACCTCGGTCCGCGCATTGGGGGCTGGAAATCGCCGAAACCAGACCTGATCGCTTTGGCGAATGAACTCCTAGAGGTATATAGGGGTGCAAAGTATTACTTAATCGACGACTTGGTACAGTGGGCTCAACTACAGATGATCAGACTTTGTCGACGTGGCCAGACCCGACTCGCAGAGCCGGGTGAAGGATTCGTCGACGGGAACGTCGCTTCGTTCGTGGTTTCTCAGATGCATAATCCGGCAGATTACGACAACAAGGGTGAATGGGTTGTCGGCGAACTGTGCATGGACGTGGCCCAGGTCATGGACCACGAATCTTGGACACCATCGATGTGGAACTGGGAAGCCGGTCTACGTGAGATCATGTGGACCGCCATCGGATACGCAATCCAAGAAGCCTTCCCGTTCCCACTCTTCCGAGACTACTGCAAACTTCGTGCCAGGATCCGTCGCAAGGAAGGCCACGAAATGTTGAGGAGATGGGAGGAGGAATGGTTCAACCGCTTGGATTGGACATTTAGTTCTGCTTGGCGCGAACAGTGGAAAACAGTCAAGATGTGGGTTGAGACGCAGCATGCGTATGAGGTGAAGGAGAACACGGAGTTTATTGCGGAGGTGTACCGTGTGTTGAACTCGCAGGTTATCCTTTCGAGGCCTTTGGACATGAAGCCGGAGTCGATATCTGACGCGGAAGACAGCGAAGAGAGAGAGGATGGCAATGAACAGGACGGTGGACGTCAAGGAGACGGTGAACCGGAAGCTCAAAGCGAAGGCGTTGCCAAAGCTGAAGACGAAGATGTTGAGGCTCAAGTTCAAACTCCGGCTGAACCTTTAACTGAATTTGAGCGCCAGAATGAGAAATGGGCGAAACGCAAAGTTATAAGAGAAGAGCTAGATTCTGAAGAATCAAAACTTCAACGCAAAAAGCCTGCCACCTTCGGTCGCCATCTCATCGACTGCTACCGGTACCTCTCCCGCCAACCTGGCGGTCGATATGACGAAGTAATTCAACTCGCCCTCAAACAAATCTGCGACTGGTTTGGCTTCAACCAAAACTGGAAAAACATCCTCATCGAAGGCGATGCCCATATGTGGAAATACGCGGACCTCAAGTACTTGTGCGACTACATCAACATCCCAATGTCACGAATCGCACCCAACGCGGAGTCGCAGAGCGAGACGCAGAGTGAGGAGGACTTTGATGAGTTTCATTGGGGGGCTTTGTCGTTCGAGGTCGAAGATAGGGCGCGGACGGATAGTGAGAGTGAGGGGGAGGTACGGAGGAACCCCTTTCATTGGAAGAATTTGACGAAGGGGATGACGCCGTTTGAAATGGATGCGGACAGGGCTGGCGTCGGTGAACCGAGTTTGGAACAGGGAGGGGTGGTTATGAACGAGGGAGACGAGGAGGAGAGGGAACCGGATGATACGATCATTGCACCTGTTCCGATTGGTATGCATCATGTTGGTTTTCAGGATATAGACCATGATTCAGGTCTGGATGCTGATGAGAGTGATTGATCATGATTATCATAGACGTTGCATTGGAGAGGGCAGGAGTCTTTATTACGGCATGGCATGGAATTGTTGAAGGCATCATCATGGACAAAAACACAAACGGCTGTTCGCAATGGCTAAGGCAGCTTTGAATGACAATCAACGTTTAAGCTTCTGACGTTCTCCGTAGATCTCCCGTTGCCTTAACGTTATCGCCTCTATCAGTGTGGGGAAGGATGCATCCTTTGAAGCTTCCCCGCGCTCGTTTACGGCCTCCAACCCTTTACCCGACGAACGCGAGCACCTTTCTTCCTATCAACAGGCCCTTTGATCTGCTATATAAGATCGTAGAATCATCTCAAATGTACTCCTGTAAAGCAATTTGTCACTACAGATCCCGAAACAATGCCTCACGAAGTCGACATCGATGCCGCTGCACCTCCTCCCACGACCTCGAAGGTAGCTTCAGACACCCTCAAAATCGGCACAGACGAGAACCACTGGCTCTACCACCCCTCCTCCCAAACCTATGACTTAACCCGTCAGCGCTGTCCTCCCTCCGCCACCCTCGCCCTCCGCACAACAACCCAATCCCTCCTCCTCGCTCCCCGCCGTACCGCTCTTGTCGTCATTGACATGCAGAACTTCTTTTTGTCCGAGAAGTTGGGAAGGGGTGATGGTGGTCGTAACTTGTCGCCAGGGATTGCGAGGGCGTGCAAGGCGGTCAGGAAGGCGGGTGGTATTGTGGTATGGATTAACTGGGGTGTTCCGGCGAATTGCGATGGGATGCCACCGATCATCTTACGCTCCTTTTCATTGCCCACGACATTCTCGGTTCAGGCCGATGCTGATGGGAAAGAAGGCAAGGCGAACCCTGGTGTTTACACAGGCTTCGGTAGCGAACTTCCTGATGGCCTCGGGAAACTCCTCGTTAAAGACACCTGGTCTGCAGACGTCCACGATAGCTTGAAGCCGGAGATGCTCCCCGAGGATATTCTCATCGACAAATACCGCATCTCCGGATTCCCTGGCACCCGTCTCGAAGACACTCTTCGTTCCCGCGGTATCGACACCCTCATCTTCACTGGCGTAAACACCGATCAATGCGTCATGTCCTCCTTCATCGATGCAATGAACCTTGGATTCGACGTTATCATGCTCGACGATTGCTGTGCGACGACGAGCCCTATTGGACATCATTCGGCGTGTGTGGATAATGCGGAGAGTTTCATGGGATTCGTTAGTAATGTGGAGTGGGTCGAGGAGGGTGTTGCGAAGCTTGGGGCGTAGGGGTGTCAGTCAGGTATGGGAGGGGCACGTTTTGGGAGGACGTAGGCAGAGAGTGTGGAGATGAAATTATTCCCACGCGTACTGCAAAATGTATGATTAGAAACGAGCTTTGTTCTCCTTATGATACGAAGGGTATTGCTGGTATCGTTCAACGCATCTATCAAGCTTCCTCACGTATTATCAGGCTCCGCGGCCAATCCACCGGACGAGCCTTCGCCACCTTCGCTACCACCTTGTCCATCCTGCGCAAATCCTTCCCCTGACACCCTCGGCCTCCTCAAAAACAGAGGCCCAAGATTATGATGACTCGGATGGCCCTCAGGAGCCTGTTCACCTGTCACAGGCTGCATCTCGCCTCCTTCCCCAAGCTGCGTGATAACCGGTCCAGGCATCATAACCGGACCAGGGTTCCATACCGGCGGCGGGCGCATGATACCACCCCTTACGCCGACGTGCACTGTCCCTCCCAGAATCTTGGAATGGTCTTCATTTTCAGATTCGTACTCATCGTCCATAACGCAAAGAGCGCCAGAATGCCACCCACCAGCTGCGACAGCGAACACCTTCCCCGGCATATCGACTGTGGTAGCTTTCGTCATCTTAATCCCATCTGCGTCTTGCTGATATCCCTCCAGATTCTTTTCCCTGACTTCGAGGTGTGGGCCGAGACCTAGGCATCCACAGGACTGCGACTCCTTACCCCAGGACAGGAGGGTACCGTCTTCGCAGCATGCTAGGGCATGGTAGTCACCCCATGCAACGCTGATGACACCTCGACTCTGTAATTCAGGCGGTGTCAAGGGCTCGGAGTCGGGTGTTGTAGATGTATCTTTCGACCCGAGGAGAACGGCGCCAGTAGCGGTGTTGAAGACCGCAAAACTGTTGAAATTGCCGGATAAGTGCGCAGACCCCGCCGCCTGTGGCTGAGAAAACCGCTCAAGGTGAACCGGTGGTGTCGAGAGCAAGTCACTCTCCGAGTGCGTGGTAACCCGGTACACATCCCCCGACGCAGTCAAGTAGACCAGAAACCCAGCCCCAGCAGACATCGCAACAACATCCTCCGTACCCGGAACCGTAACATAATCCGCCCTCAAATCATACATCGTATCATCCTCCCACCAAACCACAATACCATGCTTCCTCACCAATGCCGCACTAAACCCCCACCCAGCCGAGATACTCACGAACTCCTTCTCCTCCAATCCCGGAAACCCAATCGTCCCAAGATCAATATCCTTGAACGAATGCCACTCCCAGAGCTTGCCGGCATCATCGAGTGCGATCATATGTGACCTCCCCGCCGAAATCGCCCGGGTCTTGACATACCCCGGGAAATTCACCCTCTTCGGCCGTGCCTCAGGGCGCTCGTGTACACCAAATGGACCAACCTATACGATTTGATCAGCCTGTACACCCATAGACCGTTTGTTTAACCGTACCGTTCCCCATCCATACACCTTCCCCTTACTCGTCAACGCATGGAACCCAAACCCCCCTGCGACTATATCAACGATACACTCCCCTCTAACCTCCCGAACTTCCTTAGGTCTACTCACTGCACCGACTCGACCCGGCCAGGAGTGTCCTAAACGTCCATTTCCCGTTGAACTATCCCATATTCAGCACTTGTTAACGAGTTGAATCGGTGGTACGTACCCCCAAGTAAACGTTCGCGCAGTAGCCAACCCCCTATACAACTCCTTCCAGCCCGACTGCCTAGCTGGCTGCGGTGGAAGATTGAAATCCGCCTGGACTTTCCTTCGCCAAAGGATCTCTTCATCAGTGAGGGTGTGGAAAGCGCGGGATGTTTGTGAGAGGGATGCGATATCGGCGTTTTCGAGTAACGGGAGGATCTGATCCAGTAGAACATCCGATGCGACTGATTCGATTGTAGCCATTGTCAATCGCAATTGTTCGTTTGTCGACGTTTCATTCACTTCGAGGCATCGAGGCGCGCGACGTCAGAGCACATGCACACAGCGATAAGCCCGATAAGCCCGCACCCGGCTCAACGCAAAAAGGTCCATGTATATTACCCTACCTAGACTGGGAAGCATAGCATTCATCTGCAATTGTTCTCGCGCAGCACTTCTCGCCGCGTCTACTCTTCTCTCCCTCTTCCTATATCACCTTGTATCCTTCGTGCTTCAATAGCCGTATCCATTATGATACGCCGTACTCATCCTCGTATTCAGCGCATGCGTACTCCCATACTCACTCCCATAATTACTCCCATACGGCGCCGCATACCCATCCTCCGGCAACAACTCCTTCACCTCCCAACTCGTAGCCTTCGTCGAAATACTAAACTCCAGATCCTCCTTCGTAAGTGAATCCCAATACTTGTAGACCATCATCACAGACAACAGGTTACAGAGTGTCGCGAGGAAGAGACCATCGATGTAGTGCTGGGCGCCTTCGCAGATGTCGGCGGAGAAGGCGTAGAGGAGGACTTGGCCGGCGATGAGGAAGAAGACGCCGAAGGCGAGGTCGCCGAGGGGCCAGCGGTCTTCAAGGGTGTTGAGGACGAGGACGACTTGGAGGACGGAATAGATGGCCAGGAAGACTGCGTTGAGGATGTAGAGAACGATGAACAACGCCATCGTCTTGGTGTTATCGAAGCTTGCCCAGGACTGGAAGGTGAAGAGCGAGATGACGAACGTCAAGGTGAAACTCGCCGCACTCGTCGACCGCAAGAACCACAACGAGGCAGGTGTACCATCCTCAGCGAACTGGAACCCGACGAAACCATTGATGAGGAGACACCAGGCTGTAGCACTCGCGAGTCCACACTGGATCGCGACAAAGTACGCATACGCAGGCGACGACGGCGGAATGACACCAGCATCGAGAAGAAGCGAGAGAATGGTAAGCGCCATAAACATGAAAAAGAAATGCAAGATCTCTTTTCGGCCGACGGCGGTGTATTTTTGTCGGACGTGGAAGATCATGATAGCGAGCATGACCAACGCTCCAAGATGAACGAAATCGGTAGCTAAAAGCACATCAGATCAGTAAAGCCCAGATGTATGCTGGCATAGATGAGACGTACCGACTTGGAAGATCATGGTGTTCGCCAACTCGATATTTCTCGCATAACACGTAGCCTCCAATCCTTGTGATCCACCCACCAACGAACACAGCGGCAACTGTGCCCTCTCACAAATCTCAGTGAAATCACCGAAACCCATCCTGAATAATCCTTATATATGCTATCCTTCTCCTCTCAATTCGTTCCCTTCAAGCGTATACCCGTAGCACTCGAGGCACCTCACGAAACCCAAAAGAAAGATACGGCGAAGAACCCGCTAGCCGTGTAGAAAGACCGAGAGACCTGAATCGTTGATCAAACGAAAACGAAAGGAGAACCGTGATACGCTGGCCTTGAGCTGTTTGACGCGTTCTTCCGGCGATACTTGTCGTCCAGGTTTTTCAGGCGCTCAGGTTAAGGCGTTTGTTATGCAGTGGTCCGCGAGGAGTGCATGCGCCACGAGCACCACTAAACAAACGGCGCAGGGGGATGTGCTATTAATAGTCGTGCTACGCGCGGGGTGAGAGCCGTGGGAGCTTCCTCCGGATCAAGGCTCTGCTACGGTCATCAAGTGCAAGGTACAGCACCTCTAATCTCGTTTACGAAACCAAACACCCCAATGCCATCGTCCGATAACCGATCGCGGGCCCCAGCTTCGGATAAGGTTCCTTCTCGAAATTCTTAGAGTGTCGGAGCACACGGTCGGAAACACCCCGTTCTCTGCACACTTCTCACCGTAACAGTTCATCTTCCGATCCAAAGGGCGAAGG